>NW_027069694.1:494734-527454 GCF_002906115.3 Quercus suber | reverse complement strand
GGAACTATCCTTAAGAAAGGAGATGAAAAGGAGGTTCTAGTCCCAAAAAGGGGATAGCACAACCCTGTCAACGGGGCGTAAACGTTGACCACGAGAAAAGCCTAGGAAATTGTTTATGTGATTGTATTGATATATGTATTATGATGGCTCACAATATAAAGATATTTTCTTTTTATATATGAAGTATTTGATGATGAATATTGATGAGTTACAAGTTATGAAATTGTTGAAAAAAATTATTTATTTGAAAGGTTTGTTCCCACACCCTAATGTTAGTGAATTCCACTTTTTGAGTTATCTCACCCCCCCCCCCCCCTCTTTTATTTTCCATTACAGATACATTAGAGGGATTACTGGAGTAAAGATTCTTGGGAGATAGCAGTTACAAACTATTTTTGTAGAACTGAGGATTTTATTATTATTTTATGGCATTAAACATTATATTGGAGAATTATTTTGAGGATGTTTTGTATTTAATGAATTAGAGCTCTGACTTTTCTGATGAAATTCAAGGTTGCTAGTTTCTTTTATTTAACATATTTTATGGATTATTCAGATTAGATAGGCATTTACTGCTTATGATTGGAAATCCTTGTCCATGGTTATATAAGGGATATATTATTTTATTGTATTTTTTATCTCTACATATTTAGGGGGTTTTGAAAGTTAGTTATGACTTCAAAAAATGTCAAAAATACCCTTAATTTAATTAGATAATCATTATTCTTAAAAAAAAAATAGGGTTAAAATTGTAATTCAAAAAAATTCGAAAAAAATATATATATATTAGAGAAACTTTTTTCCTAAAAATTAGCATACTCTCTATTTAAATATATCTCATGCAAGTTTAATACATTTTTTCTTAAAAACTAATTCACACTAAACCAACAGTTTACTCCATTTCAAATCCTAATTTTAGTTTTTTTAAAAATTCCTTCATGTGTAACTTCACTAACAATAGATAAATTCAAATTGGAAAATTATATTAAAATCAAAAGTAGAGCCTCATATCATGTGCGGAGTGCATGTGATAAGACTAATATTATTTTAATGTGTTGAAATTAGGTGTATTATAAAATGAATGGTTAAAATAAATAAAAATAAGTTTTTTAAGTTGCTAGCTAATTTTTTTTTAGCTTTGTGACTGTGAATACTCTAAGTTTGTGTTTCCATCTCCATGATATAACTTTTAGCATTTGTCAACAAAAAACCCATAAAGAAATTAAAGCCCATTTGAGTTTCCATCAAAATTCATGTATAGGCTTTTTCTTCTATCCAAGACAATAACCCATAAAGGAACCAAAGCCCATTTGAGTCTCCATCAAAATTCATATATGGGCTTTTTCTTCTATCCAAGATAATACCCCATTAAGAAATTAGTTCAAATGGAAATGAAAGTAGATGTCAATTAGCCCATTCTATTAGCTTAGTCGTAACTAGACTATATCTGCATGAAAAGTAAGGATGGTAACGAGATAGGGCAGGGTCAAATCATGAGTGTCCTGTACTTATCATGTTCCTTCTTTAAGGCTAGGAAAACTATACAGAATAAGAACTATTCTAAATGGTTTAGAGGTTTATGGTCATTTTTAGTGCAAAATGTTTTTTTTTTTTAATCAGAATAGTGTAAGAAGTTATAAGAACTTCTTCAAATTTATCTTCTATTTAAATTGTATAAAATATATATATAGTTTTTTTAATAAGAAAAATACAAGTAATTATAAGTAGTTATTCTAATGCAAAAAAAGTGAGGAACATGAGAAATTTGTTTTAAATTTTAAATGTATTGTTTACAATATACTATTTTCCTTATTACCCTTTTATTTGAATTTTAATTTTTTAAGGTAATGTGTGTGTATTTTGGACCATTTGAAAAGTGAATATAAAAAAATTGTATGTTTTCAATAAGATAGAATTATAGATATACATAGTTACATACTAAAATGAATTGTGTAATCTGAGTTCCAATTAACTCAATTGGTAAAGTCTTTTGTTGTTAAATAAAAATTCTAAGGTTCAAATGTCACTTATAAGAAAAATTGATTGATATCTTAGCTTAATGATAAGAGCAATTATTATGGAATGGACTTAGGTTGAAATTCTATAATCTAAAAAAAGAAAAAAAAAAAGACTATATTTATGATGTGTATCATAAATTACAAAATATTGAAACCAAGTAATAACACTCTATTTCAATATTAAAATGTCCATGTGCCAAAAAAAAAAATATTAAAATGTCCACCCACCAAAATTAGTGTCTAAATTATTATATTAGTTGTTAGATTAATCTTAAATTAGATGCTAGTTGCAAAACTTTTATAATATAAAAGTATATGTTACAAATACTCGCATGTTTTTAAATGCTACTTTAAACAATGGAGGGACATTTGTATATTAATCTCATAAAATCGTATTTATTGTTAAATATTGAAGATCAAGGTGCAAATTGCAAATGTACGAATAATTTTAATTAACTTTTCAAATTGCTTTAACAACTGATGGGATATAATTTCCCTCAAAAAGAAAAAACTGATGGGACATAAAGTGTAAGAATTCTTAAAATAAATAAGTAAAAGTCTTGCTTACTTTTTTAGGGGTTGTTAATTACTCCGTTTTAAAAAAAAAAAAAATTTAAGAGAAAAGATAATAATTACTGCAGCTCGATGGTTGATAATATAGTTATTTTTTTTTTTTTGGGTAATTACAATATTCTCTTTTGAGTTTTAAGGAAATAACAATACACCCTAAATTTTAAGAGAAAAAACAATCCTCTCCCTTTATATTTGAAAAAAAAAAACATTTTCATGTTTTGTTTATGTTAGTAATAGAATATTCTACATTTTTATAAAATTTTCTTTAACAAAGTTTAATCATGATTAGTCATAATGTAACTGATAAATTTATAATTAAATGTAAAGTTTATCAAGGAATTGCAACAACAAATCTCTCTTCAATCTGTTGGGGAAAAAAAAAAGTCGTTCCAAATATTTAAAAATATTCTTTATTTAAAATATCAAAACAATGAATTTTTATTATAAGAAAGGAGAATAATTTTGGAAATCTGTCATTTAGCAAATGGCAGGTCAATGCACAACATTTTTAATATCAATTTGACAAATTTTGATCAAACGGATGTTAATAGAGGGAAAAATGTTTTTTTTTTTCTTAAATTTATGGTAGAGTGTAATTCTCTCAAATATCAAAAGATTGAGCATAACTACTTTTTTTTATTTTTTTTTTTTATTAAGACTTGATTTTAGTTTCTCGAGAGAAAAAAAAAATCATTCAAAAATCTCAATAGGCCTAGACATCACAAGCACATATGAAACAAAAAACTAAAACAAAATGCCAAAAAAAAAAAAAAAGACTTTTTATTCCTCGGCATATAACAAACAGACTTGTACCAAAATAAAGTGGGCGAATCATGGGTCAAACCAACCCCAACATACATACAAAGTAAAATCACATAATTTAAATTACAAAGCTTGACTTGATTAAAGTAATGGGTCTAGTTTTTTGGGGTTTTCAGTTTTTCTTGACACAACCAATCTTAATAGTAGTAGTTTGGGAATTTAAAAATGGGTTTAGCTTCTTATTTTAAAACTCATTAAGTATTCACATCAAAAGTGCTAAAAATTTAGCTTCTAGCATATACTCTATTCTTTATACAATACACAACATCATATACTCTATTCTTTTACCATTTTATTTAAATATTCTTTTATTTTTTCTTTTACCACTCAAGTTTCTCTCTCTAACTTTCATTTAAATAACATTTTTTGTATTTATCATCTAGCTACAGTAAATTGCTATAGATGACAGTTTATTATAGCTAAGGCTGTGTTTGATTCGGCAGTAATTGATCTTTATAAAATGTTTTACACCATTGATGGTGTTTGGCATCTCAGGAAATTACGGTCAAATTGAAAATACATTCAGTTGACTATAAAATCCCCCTCTCCCCCCTTTTAAGGTGTAAAATGTTTTACACTTGGAAACTCCGATGAAGGTAGTTTGGGCACTTCTCTCTTCCTCCCCTGACCCATCCCTCTTCCTCCCCTAACCCACCTCTACCGACCCATCCCTTTTATAGTGACAAGTTTTAAAAAGTTGTATGTTTTCAATAATATAGAATTATAGATAAACCTACTAAAATAGACAATGTATTTTGAATTCTATTTAACTCAATTGATAAAATTTCTTGTTGTCAAGTAAAAAATCTAGGGTTCAAATGTCATCTACATGAAAAATCGTTTCGTGTCTTAACTTAATGATAAGAGCAATTATTATGGAGTGGGCTATAGGTTGAAATTCTATCATTTAAAAAATAAAAAAAGAAGAAGAAGAAGAAGATTATGTATTTATGATGAGTATTATAAATTACAAAATATTGCAATCAAGTTATAACACTTTATTTCAATATTAAAATTTCTACCCACCCAAATTAGTGTCTAAGCTATTATATTAGTTGTTAGATTAATCTTAGAATTACTAAATTAGATGCTAGTTGCAAAATTTTATAATATAAAAGTATATTTTACAAATACTAGCATGTTCAGGAAGAGTACTTATCTGTTTTTTTTTTTTTTTTTTTTAAGAGAGTTTCAACGTATGACGTCTGCTTCTGATGATAGTTTTTTATCATCAGACTAAGACACCAATCGGTTTTTTGTGTAAGCGGAAATTGAACTCCAAATCTCTTATTCAATCATCAGAGACTTTACAAACTGAACTAACTAGAACCTACACTTATCTGTTAATTTAGATACTGCTTTAAACAATGGAGGGACATTGTATATTAATCTCATAAAGTTGTATTTATTGTTAAATATTGAAGATTAAGGTGCAAATTGCAAATGTACAAATAATTTTAATTAACTTTACTTTTTTTTTTTGATAAATTTTTTTAATTAACTATACACATTGCTTTAACAACAGATAGGACATAAAGTGTAAAAAAACCCTTAAAATAATAAGTAAAAGTTTTGTTCTTCTTAGAGGTTGTTAATTACTCTATTCTTTTTATATTTTAAGAGAAAAGATAACAATTACTCATTGTTGATAATTACTCATTACTTGAACATGTAATGGCTTACAAAATATTTGTCAGGCAGTTTCAAATACTGCAAAAAAATAACTCAAAATTTCAGATATTAAAATTTCGGAAAGACCAAAATATATTTAAAAAATTAGATGATTCACTGCTTAGAAATTATTGAAAAAACCAAAAAATATATGACTAAACAATAGAGAAATATATGGGTTACACTCAAAAAAATAATTTCAATCGTTGCAAACTTTTTATCTTTTAAAAAACTGCTGAAGAAAGTTTGGTGGTTCATGTACGAAAATTACTTTTTAAAAAATACATGAAAAACCATAATATATATATATATATNACCCACCTCTACCGACCCATCCCTTTTCCACCACCAACCCATCTTCCTCATTTCTTTTCCCTCAAGACCCACATCCTCTAATTGAGATCTTGAGATCTAGGTTTTTATGGGGTTGTTCCCATTTATAGTGTAGTGTTTTTTTAGTTTTGTTTTCATGATTGGTTGAGGTAATAACAATGATTTGTTCTTGGGTTGCAATTGATTTGTTTTTGTACGTCAAAAATTGAAAACTATAACTGATCCATAGATTTGATCAATCAATCCATTGAAAATTATACTACAATTGTATTATAGGTATTTTTTGACATTTTCTCTAGAAAATGTTTTACATTGGGGAACCAAACATCGAAAATACATTTTCAGTGAATTTCCTAGAACACAATCAAACAGATGAAAATGTTTTCATTTCCGTAAAATATTTTCAACTAAAAATATTTTACACTCGGAAGTTATTTTACATATTGCCAAACACAGCCTAAATATTAAAAAATTATAGATTTGACACCTTTAGTATAGAGGTTTTTTAAGTATTTTTGGTGTTAAAATAGCATTTTAACTATTTTTAATACATTTGATGTAAATGCTCAAAGGGAGTTTTTAGGTATCCAAACTTAGTCAGATTACTAATTTAAAATTTATTAAAATATATTTATTTTTTATCTTCATTACCTAAAAAGGTAAGGTTTTTACTTTCTATAATAAAAGAAGCGTGTCTTTCTTTCTTCGTTAAAATAGAAGAAGGAACAACAAAAGAAAAGGTAGTGTAAAACGCCGTAAAACAAAAGAAAATGCAGTTCGTTTGGATACAGCTGAAAACTAAAAACACAATAGTGCTGTTGGACCTATTTTTAATGAAAAAATTGTTGAAAAGTGGAATATATGGGTCCGTGAACAGTGCACAGATGCACTGTTCATCAGGGAAAAGTCAACAAATGTGGGCTTAAAAAAAAAAAAAAAAGAGGAGAAAAGAGAAAAACGCAGAACAAAAACACAAACGCCACAGTAATTTGAATCCAAACGGGTACGCAGTGTAAAACTAGACCCAATTCTCTTGCGTTTTCATGGCAATTTCCTGGCATCTTCCTTCATCCAAAAAGTCAAAGTCAAGTCCAAACATGATCCACTCTGAAATCATGCCCAAAACAACGTTTTTAAGTAAAATGCAAAATCGTGTTTCTTGAAGGAAATAACAAAACCTCCTTAAGTTCGTGTTTCCATCTCCGAGATACAACTTTAGCATTTGTCGACAGATAACCCCTTAAGGCTCATTTGAGTCTCCATTAAATTTATATATTGGCCTTTTCTTCTATCCAGGAAAATAACCCATAAAGAAACCAAAGCCCATTTGAGTCTCCATTAAAATTCATATATGGGCTTTTTCATCTATTTAAAAAAGAAACTAAAGCCCATTTGAGTCCCCTTTAAAATTTATATATGGGCTTTTTCATCAATTTAAAAAGAAACTAAAGCCCATAAAGTAGATGTCAATTACCCCATTTTATTAGCTTAATTATACACTAGACTCTACATGTAAAGTAAATATGGCAATGAGTCGGGACAAGGTTAGATCAAGGGTGTCCTATCCCTGCCATGTTCTTTCTTTAACGCTGGAAAACCGCACAGAATAAGAACTGTTCTGGACAGTTTAGAGGTTCCTGGCCATTTTTAGCGCAAAAAGGGTTTTTTATTTTTTATTTTATTTTTCCTATAATCATAATAGTGTAAGAAGTTAGAAGAACTTCTTCATATTTAACTTCTATTTAAATTATATAAAATATATTTTTTTAATAAGAAAAATACAAGTAATTATAAGTAGTCCTTCTAATGCAAAAAAAGTGAGGAACATGAGAAATTTGTTTTAAATTTTAAATGTAGTTGTGGGGTTAAAAACCCAACATTGTGTATTGGGCCTAAGACCCTATTTTAAGGTTAAGGTGTATTTGAAAAGAAGAAAATGATTGAGAAGGATTCAATATGGGAGAGATATACTTGGAAATGATTGAGGAGTATAGCCCGAAGAGAGCATCAGTAGTCCAAAGAGTGTATTCTCCTCAGATATAAAGAGTATCGATCAAGCAAATACCTGGGAGGTTTGAGTGACCTTCCTAACGATTCCAATGATAAGGATAAGTTTTGGGTAGGTATGGAGATGATAAAAACGGAGAAATATCTAAAGGAAAAGCTGCTACCACCGCATTAAATGCACTGCAGCAACTTTTCTGGTCGCATTAATGTGAAGAAGACCTCTGAACAATGCAATCTCAACTACCGCCACTCATGGAGAATTGACAAAGATATCTGATGGGATATATGCTCAAGTGAACGTTGAGATGAAGATAAGTGGACGATCAAGATAGTCTAAAAGAAAATTATATAAATGTAAAAGACCTCCTACAGGAGAGGGGGAGAAAAAAAGAAAAGAAAAAGAAGTCTGTGGTAATTCTAAGAATGATATATACAAAAGTTTGTCTCTTCGGACATGAATATATTTAAGTTTCAAGTTTGTGCTTACATTGATTCATTAGGAATGTCTTTGTTGAACGTTGTTTAATTCACAACCAGCCCAGCTCTTTCACCTATTCTCTACAAATTCATTGTATTGGGTTTATTGGGCTCATAATCCAAATCTTTTGGGTTGGGCTACGAATCTTGACCTTACCATAGTGTTTACAAGTTTTTAAAGTTATGTGTGTATTTTGGACCATTTGAAAAGTGAATATAAAAAAGTTGTATGTTTTCAATAATATAGAATTATAGATAAACCTACTAAAATAGACAATGTATTTTGAAATATATATATATATATATTTAACAAAGTAGAGGAGAAGAAAATAACATAAAAAGAGCTCATACCTCTACTTGGCTTTAAAAAAAATATTGGAGTTTGCATTGCTTTTATAGTGTTCATGATTTACCTTGTAAATTTAGAGATAAATTATCAACGTTTGAGTTTGAGTTTGAGTTTAAGTTGAACTTGTTAGAGAGATATAGCTTCAATCTTTGTTAAGTTTGGATTAAACAAAAGCAATTTTGTTTTAAAAACATAATAATGATGAGTTTGAGTTTAAGTTGGACTTGTTAAGTTTGGATTAAACAAAAATAACTTTGTTTTAAAAAAATGATAATGATGAGTTTGAGTTGAAGTTGGACTTGTTAGAGAGATAGAATTTCATTCCTTGTTAAGTTTGGACTAAACAAAAATAATTCTATTTAAATATTGTGTTGACGTAGAAAATTGTTAGAGTTTTAGACGTTTCGTGTTTATGTATATATAGATAATCTCTCTCTCTCTCTCTCAGAGATACGATGGGACATTCATCATCAAACTCAAAGTGAGAGAGCAATAGCAAACACTTAGATAAAAATCCCAATCACAATCACAATCCCAAATCCCAAATCACACTTCACAGTTTCCACATAGTTGATTATTAAAAATCTACACATCAAAGCAAAAAAAAGCTTTGCAAAATGGTGAACTTTCATGGACACCGAATCATGAATGTCTTTATGTTCAAACTATTATCCTCCACCATTATTCTCTCTCTTTCTCTATTCCTCACTCTCTCTTTTTTCTTCACTTCTCACTCCCACGCTTTTGATGGAAATATAAATGCACGCAGCAGAAAATTAATGGATCTACTTCATTCACAATTGATAACAAATGCTATGTAAGTTTTAGAATATAAGATCAAGAGAGTGTACCTTGGTATGGTGAATTTCAAAACAAAGATTAGAAGTTCTTGGGAACATTTTTAATATTCACTTCAATTCTACTAACACCCAAGATGTGTGGTCTTTCAATCAGTTTTATGAGTTTATTCTAAAGAGAATGAGAGAGTGTCCAACACTCACCTATATACCATTTCATGAACTTATTATTCTTCTACTTAATTTTGTATGTTTCTCTCAATATCACTGATTATCTAATTGGGCCAGCCTTTTGGGCCTTTCTAATTTGGCTTTAATATGTGGCTTGGAGTGAGACCAAAAGAGAACAAATAAGACACTAGCTCCAATGGGCCTTGGATTTTTTTGTCAACTCTTGACAAGTTCAAGATTACTACTAATTATATTTAATACCACAATATAAATATAATTGCATTCTAGACTTTATTAATAAATTATATCCCAAGATTTTATTGTACATGCAACTCTTTCATAAAATATTTGTAGTAACACAAAGTCATGAATGAAGACTGTCACTTTGTGAATTACTACATCTTAATCCTTGAGTACTCCATTTAATCGTTTAAGTTATTCATCATATATTTATGAAATCCAATTTCATAAATATATACTTTAGTAACTATTTACCAAAGTAGTTAGGCCTAACATTTTGAATAACAAATCCATTAAACTTATCTTAAGGAAATATTTTGTGTCTTCGTTAAGAGACTATGAATTCCATCTTGAGAATATATATTTCATCAACACTAAATGTGGCTGCCCAACATACTGAGATTTTGACCATTATTTTAGATCTCACTCCTGATATATCAAAGTAACCTACATTTCATGATCATGTTCATTATTCTCTCAGAATTAAGAGTTCATGCAAATATAAGTCGTGAGATTTATTATTCAATTGACAGTCATTAGGAGAATAATAAATCTCATAGTAGTTCAGTTCAATATGTCTTAACTCTTAAAACATATCAACATATCAACTAGAAGTCACAACTTCCATGATCAAGACAAATCATTTTAGTTAATATGTTATAATTTTCGCAGATGAAACACCTAATTTCATCATCGATTACGAACTAAATTCTGAATTTACAAAGAACTTGTGATTTATATATTCTGTAACTTTTCACATAAATCACATACTATACATCTTATAGACTATATGATAATGTCCGAATATTCATGTTACCATTATTTCAGATAATAATAAAACAACTTTGTTAATTACAATATTAAGTCATACATCATGTCATACATATTGTCATACATAATATTGATAGTGTAAGAAAAATGATGTCTTATGTTCTCCAAACGGGCCGTCCATAAGAAAAAGGATAGAGGATGGGACGAGGAAAATATGCCTAATAACCCCGCCCTTCCTATGCTCATCCATCATATGAACATCGTCCGTCCTTAATAATGGATGGACGAGGTCCCTAATATGAATATCGTCCGTCCTTAGTAATGGACAGACAAGATTATTGGGCCTTAAGTGTATTGGGCTTTTTGATAATTCAAGTCTTCACCAAAGGATCCATCAGGGACGGGTTGTATCATTACGAACCAAACCCTTTGCCAACCGTTATGGAGTACAGGTCCCAACGAAATAACTTCCATGGCAGTTATGGAAGTTATCTTCAAATTTCTCAACAATAGGAACGGTTATTATACAGGTAACTGCTCCGTGAACGATATATAAGCATTCCTAAAGGTAAAAGTGATATATCGAGACATTCTCTATAACTTTCAATAACGTTTCCTTCTTTCAGTGAATTACAAATCCACTGACTTTACCATCAGAGGATTCTAGGCCGGCCTTCATCGGTCTCCTCTAATTCTGTTTGATTTTCCAGGACTCAGCCTTTAAGATCAACACCCGGAGATCTTCAGCCCACTGATTTCCTTGGAACCACCAAATATAATACATAGTATCATACAATAGGATTTAAGGGCACTAATCCTAACAGCTTTCCACCTCCACCACCTCATAAGTCTCCCTTCTCTCTCTCTAGATCTCGATTTTTTTTTTCCCAAGAAACAATCAGATTTCTATGTATTTGTTTTTTTAACAAGCAATTTTTTTTTTAAATATTGGTTTATTTGAAGTGAATGAGTTTCGTCGCTTAGTTTCATTTTTGTTTCAGAAATGTAATTTGAAACTGATATTTATTTTGATTTGAATTTTTTTCCTAAGAAACAAATAGTTTTGTCTCTATATATATTTATTTTATTTTTAGCAAGTTTTCATTTTTTTTTTAAAAATCGAGAAATAAGAAAATCATATAAATAAAACATCATTTTTATTGATATGATGAAATATACATTTCGTTGAAAATAACTACGGCATTACATGAATTAGGCCCTAGATTAAAATCTAAGAAAAAGTTACAATCGAAATATATATTCCAATATTAAGAATTTAATATTATTTTTTTTAGAATCTATGTTAGGCAATTATTAGCAAAGAGACAATTTCTTATGTTATGAACATAACACCTCTTATAGACCAATGCATTCTTAAAGTAGAGAATTCCAGGGACAAGTGGAGAGATCTCACCCGAGAAGTAATATTGGGTTGGGTAAGGGCTGGTTGTTGGTCGTGGTTGTACTAGGAATTTTGTTTTTTTTTTTTGGTGAAGTTTCAGGTTGTGGGTTGAAAGTTAAGTTTGATATGGGCAGTGGGATTTGGGATAGATTGTGGATGGGTTGTGGGCTTAGGTTTATGAGATAGGATTTGGGCTATGGACTTTGGGTTTCAGGTTGTATTGGTGTAATCGTGTTGGCCATTTTTCACCTTACTTACCCGTAGTTTAAAACTTAACACTTTACCTACCTATATTTAGCTCTGTTTGGTCTCGGTTACCCACCTTTGGGTTTTTCATTAAAAAACAATTTTTACCACCAAAACATAACATGAACAAAAAGGTTAGAGTTTGAATTTTTTTTCAAAAAACATAAATGAACATTACTTATAAAATTCCAAACAATTACAAATCGAATTGTGTGAAAGAGCTTGGGCAGGGCAGTTGAATTTACTATTAGGAAGATCTCCATGCCATAGTAGAAAATGGCATACTCAAAGATGTTGCAGAAGAAAAAAAAAGTGGGAAAGAATGCTTAAAAAATGAAAGAGACAAAGACTGGAATGTCCTCAAAAACACTTGAAGTTACAATTCATTTGCAGGAGCAAATGACACAAAAATTCAAAACCTAATTGGAAAAGATGTTGAACCACATAGTTGTTGGTATTGAATGAAATCCATCTCCTTTCATTGGTTCATCAATTTTGGCTTTTGGCCTTTTCTAGTAGAGTTAATTTTGTTAATCTTTGAGTGCAGATTTGGAACTTTCAACATTTTCTACCCATTGTTCTTTCCCAAACATTTTAAACACGAAATCAAAAATCAAACAAGACAACTTAATCCCAACTTCAATTGCCTATCGCATTCAAAACCCCAAAAATTCTTTATTATATTGTTACACAACACCCCAAATCTCATCCTCTCTCTGTTATCCCTCTCTCTCTCTCATTTATCTACAACCAATGCAACCACCATCAAAAGCCACCACCACCACCGATCACCCCACAATCCACAACCACTACAAAGTGGTGTAGTTCGATTGACCTCCTCAACTCTGGGTGTTGTTGGTTTTTCATCTAATCCATAACGCTGGGTTAGCAGGGTTTTTGCTATGATGCTCAATTGGCCTACTCAACACCACAGAGAGAGAAGAGATGAGAAAGAGAAATTATAGATTTCAATTTGAGAGAGAGAAAGAAAGAGACGATGGGAGTTTGATAGAGAGATCATGGGATGGGAGTTTGAGAGACCATGAGAGTTTGAGACTCTGAGAGAGAGGATGAAGCACATGAAAATTGATACCAGCTTTATCTATTTAGTTTCTTTTCAAAATCCCCATTTTGATCTTGTTTCTTTGTATATTTTTGTTATTTTTATGTTTTTGGAGGAGGAAGACATAAAATATAAGTAAAAATACTTATTTACCCATGTTTTTAACCGAGGTAGGCAACAGAGACCAAACAGAGTTAAACACAAGTAGGCAAAGTGTTAAGTTTTAAACTACGGGTAGGCAAGGTGAAAACGGGTCAAATCACAAATGAGTTTATTGTAATTTGCCCAAAAAAAAAAAAAAGGAATACAGGAAGCCTCACAAGAATACCACAAAGACAAACATCAAGACCCATCAGGAATTTAACTATTTAAGGGAGGAGCTTCAACTAGATAACCATATTTGCATGGAAGATAGACAGGAAAAAGCAAGAATGAAAATAGAATATAAGCCCTTTAAACTGATGAAAGAGCAAACAACAAATTACTGAAAAAAATGAATCTAAGATGAACACAAAACAAAACATGAAAGACATCATTTTTTCAGATCCAACCGAAGTGACTCAGCACGATCAACCTGATCTTTTAGTTTAAAAAGACTTTTCTCTATCTCTATAGAAAACTTCAAGAATGAATTAAGAATAAACAATCAGGTGGATTTGCAATTAAAACAAATGCAAAGGTGGGCCATCTAGAAAAAATTCTTTTTAAATAAATTAGTCATATCAAGAAATATGTGTCAAATCAATGGTTAAAGGTAAACATGATTTCTTAATAAATCAATTCCTACCCTTTGCACTAACCGTAGAGCTGGAATCCATAAACCTAAAAATGTGTTGTGCCATTAACACTTTACCAGCCTGCAGAGCCTTTATTGAACCTACAACAATAATTCTAGTTCAATAAGACTGCTAGACGAACAAAAGTATCATCCCCTCTAGGAAAATCAAAGACCAAAGCACTGACATATAAGAATTGACGAATTTTTTTTTAAATAACAATAAATATTAAAAAATTTAGTTAGTTGTCACGTTGCAAAAGAATTTTGAAA
Source organism: Quercus suber (assembly GCF_002906115.3). Taxonomy (NCBI): domain Eukaryota; kingdom Viridiplantae; phylum Streptophyta; class Magnoliopsida; order Fagales; family Fagaceae; genus Quercus; species Quercus suber. The sequence goes on along the minus strand of NW_027069694.1, from coordinate 513,466 downwards.
ACTAGCATCTCGAGTGTCTAAAACTCGAGTTCCAAGATAAAAATCAAGTTTTTGAGGCCTGATCCGAAAAAAAAATCCAAGTGAAAATCGAGTTTTAAAAACTCGAGTTCAAAAAACGCCGCTATAGGGCTTAAAAACGTCACTATAGGGCTTAAAAATGGAGTTATAAAAAAATTTAACAGAAAAACGCCACTATAGGGCTTTAAAACGTCAGTATAGGGCATAAAAACGCCACTATAGGGCTCCCTGAATCTAGTATTGAACATTTATGAAAAAATTTTGCAGAAAAACGCCACTATAGGGTTTTAAAACGCCACTATAAAACTTAAAAACGCCACTATAGGGGCGATAAAACTAAAAATTTTTTTGCATGGAACTCGAGTTTTAGAAACTCGAGATTTATGTAAATGGATCTCGATTTTCTAAAACTCGAGATGTCTACTTTCCCTTATAGTTTCAAGCTATGCCTAACTAACTATATACAAATGATTTTCACCGTTATTATGCACATTTCCCAAGAATTGACTCCTAAATCCTAATAGTAAGAATTTCAACAGCACTAGTTGCTGCCCTCCTGTGATCCATCCATATCATCTTCCAAAAACATATCAATAGGAAGCCAAAACGCAGGCCAACTAGTCCCATGAATTTAATTTGTAAAAGATATTAGACAAAAGGCACCATAGAGTTGACTCTAAAACCTAACATCATAAAGTTGACACTATAGCCTAAAATCCAAATATTCAAGAAATAAAGGGGTGTTACAAAAGATCCATGAGTCATACAAGAAACAAAAGAGTTGTGGCTATCACATACTCATCATCTAAAGCCATAGGACATGTAATTTGTATATAAACAAGAACGCTAAATGGATCCACCCATTGGAAATGTGTCAACCATACGTTTTTTTTCATATCTTTCAACCCACCATATATATTTAAACTAACAACTTTATGCCTTTGATAGATACTTTATANTACCACTTCTATTTTTCTGTAAGTATCTAGTTTCCCCATAGGTTTGAGTCCGAGGACCATGCAATACCTTGGTTCTGTCTAGTACCCAGGTATAATGGTGTGAATAGTTTTACCATAGGCTTGGGTCCGAGGACCATGCAATACCTTGGTTCTGTCTACCACTTCTATTTTTCTGTAAGTATCTAGTTTCCCCATAGGTTTGAGTCCGAGGACCATGCAATACCTTGGTTCTGTCTAGTACCCAGGTATAATGGTGTGAATAGTTTTACCATAGGCTTGGGTCCGAGGACCATGCAATACCTTGGTTCTGTCTACCACTTCTATTTTTCTGTAAGTATCTAGTTTCCCCATAGGTTTGAGTCCGAGGACCATGCAATACCTTGGTTCTGTCTAGTACCCAGGTATAATGGTGTGAATAGTTTTACCATAGGCTTGGGTCCGAGGACCATGCAATACCTTGGTTCTGTCTACCACTTCTATTTTTCTGTAAGTATCTAGTTTCCCCATAGGTTTGAGTCCGAGGACCATGCAATACCTTGGTTCTGTCTAGTACCCAGGTATAATGGTGTGAATAGTTTTACCATAGGCTTGGGTCCGAGGACCATGCAATACCTTGGTTCTGTCTACCACTTCTATTTTTCTGTAAGTATCTAGTTTCCCCATAGGTTTGAGTCCGAGGACCATGCAATACCTTGGTTCTGTCTAGTACCCAGGTATAATGGTGTGAATAGTTTTACCATAGGCTTGGGTCCGAGGACCATGCAATACCTTGGTTCTGTCTACCACTTCTATTTTTCTGTAAGTATCTAGTTTCCCCATAGGTTTGAGTCCGAGGACCATGCAATACCTTGGTTCTGTCTAGTACCCAGGTATAATGGTGTGAATAGTTTTACCATAGGCTTGGGTCCGAGGACCATGCAATACCTTGGTTCTGTCTACCACTTCTATTTTTCTGTAAGTATCTAGTTTCCCCATAGGTTTGAGTCCGAGGACCATGCAATACCTTGGTTCTGTCTAGTACCCAGGTATAATGGTGTGAATAGTTTTACCATAGGCTTGGGTCCGAGGACCATGCAATACCTTGGTTCTGTCTACCACTTCTATTTTTCTGTAAGTATCTAGTTTCCCCATAGGTTTGAGTCCGAGGACCATGCAATACCTTGGTTCTGTCTAGTACCCAGGTATAATGGTGTGAATAGTTTTACCATAGGCTTGGGTCCGAGGACCATGCAATACCTTGGTTCTGTCTACCACTTCTATTTTTCTGTAAGTATCTAGTTTCCCCATAGGTTTGAGTCCGAGGACCATGCAATACCTTGGTTCTGTCTAGTACCCAGGTATAACGGTGTGAATAGTTTTACCATAGGCTTGGGTCCGAGGACCATGCAATACCTTGGTTCTGTCTACCACTTCTATTTTTCTGTAAGTATCTAGTTTCCCCATAGGTTTGAGTCCGAGGACCATGCAATACCTTGGTTCTGTCTAGTACCCAGGTATAATGGTGTGAATAGTTTTACCATAGGCTTGGGTCCGAGGACCATGCAATACCTTGGTTCTGTCTACCACTTCTATTTTTCTGTAAGTAGAGGTTTGTCCTTGAACCGCTTTACTGAAGGTGATTCCTCCTTGGATCGGATTATGATCTTTACACGTGGCGTTGATCTCGCCTCCAGCTCGAGGCCCCATCTTTTTCATTTATGAAGCGCCCTTTGTCTGTTCGTGTTCCGCGCTTGACGCTTCGGTGCGCGAAATGCGCCTTCATTAATGTCCTCGTGAATTAACACGAGTCCAACGGTTTACGGCCTCCTTGGAAATTGGTAGCTTCATTATTAGCCCAGCTGATAATTCTCTTTTCGAACACTGCATAAATTAATTCTCACCAACCCCCATCCCCTATATAAGGTGGGGAGATGGTTTCTCCACAATCCATGGACCTCTCAACACAAACAGAAAAAACACATCCTTCCAGCTCCCCAAGCCCTTTTAACAACCCCGCCGGAATTGTGACTGGAATTGGCAAAAGCCGGTGTGGCCGCAGCCCCCACTGGGCTTCCGGTGCGGCAGAATCTAGGCGTAACCCCGATGGCACCCTATAAGGTGGCCCAGAGGGATGTTGTTAGAGTACCTAACGTCTCTCCTCGGAGCGCACCCCCGACGAAGAAGACGTGCGAATTCATCTCATGGGCGGTGCTCGAGTGTTGCCGTCTCCAACGGCCAACACTCGTGAGGATCGGAGAGAATCAAAGGAACATCATGGGGGAAGGTATCCCAGAGTCCCTGCATCTGCTCCTCTCTTTGTTCCAGCTCCGCCGCGCCGAGAAGGGAGTTGTTGGTGGTCTGGAAACATGATGGCCCTCCCCTTTCCTTGCTTTTTGTGTCAAGCTCTCCCATTCTTTTTATACCAATAAGAGGACGGCTTGACACTTCCCTCCGGCTAGCTTCTTTAGGGCGGGTCCACCTGGGCCTCTGATTGTAGAAATAGCTGGTAGGATTAGCTTGTAAATTTGTTTGTGAAACACGCCTGCCTAAGCCTCTGATTGTAATTTGTACTGTTTCTATTTATGAAATAATAATATCAAGATTTCTCTTTTCGCTGTCGAATCTTCTATCTCTTTTTTTTTTTTTACTTCGCCAACCTACTGTAAAACGACCACTTAGAATAATCGCCTAGTGCGCCGGCCAGCACCCTAATCCTTCCCACAGACGGCGCCAATTGTAGGGACTCAGTTTGGATTTGACCCTGAGTATGATTGGGTTTTCAACCCAACAAGTCCAAACAATAAATTTTTAGAGCATGGGTTCAAGGTTTAGGCTCTGGCCGTCGTTCACCAAGCATGAGCTCTCTTTTATAAAAAAAAAAATACTCAGAGTTTCTTTACAACTGAGGGGATGCTCCTCAGCCCATGGCCGAGGGGATGCTCCTCAGCCCATGGCCAAGGAGCCCATTTTCTTCTCCTTCTTCTCCCCCCCCTTTCTTTACTTTACTTCCTTTTCTTATATAGTCTTCATCTTCCTATCTCCTTCTTCCATCTGTTGATCATCCATTTGCCTCCCTTCTGGCCATCCGTCCCATCAGAGGCCTTATCGATACTCAAATGGTTCACTCTGATCAACGTTGCCCTGCTAAGGGGTTATATCTCCATTAATGTGGCCAGAGGGGTTAGGTGAATGCATTAAGTGTGAATGTGACAGCTTGCTCTGGGCTTGTCCCTTCCCAAAAATTATCCTTAGTATGCCGAGGACGACGAGGTCCTCGGCGTGGGTTAAAAAAGAGGCTTTCCCTAACTTAGCCTTGGCTGGTCAGTTTTCCTCGGCGCTGGCCTTGGGCCTACTACGCGATGGGCTGTGGCTGCCAGGCCCACAGGCCCACGGGCCCCACAATTTCCTATAGCCATTAGATAAAATATATTTTCTAATTTTTTGATGTATTTTGTCCGATTTTTATTTCTTCCAAACCTGTAACATATATATTTTTGCATTTCCTTTTCTTTGAAGCCATATATTTTCAATCTAAATTTTGCTATAAATTACGGTATCCATTTTTGCAAACATCATGACTCATGAGGCAAATAACTATATTTAAATTTAAGCCATTTTTTTATTTCCTATTATTGGTTCTCTTACATTTCATTATTTTTCTCTTTGTTGCGGATCTTCAAGTTCTTCCTTCCTATGATGTGAGTTTTCAATATCTTCGACAAATGCAAGAATTTGAATCATTTGATTATGAATTATGATTTTTTTTTTAATTTCTATTTTTTTAATCCAAATAATAATAATTATTTATTTTAGAGCTCTTTTATTTTTATTTTTGGAAATATAGCGACTTTGATCATCTTTCTTTTAAAACTCTTAAAGCAAGGAAACTCCTTTCCTTTTTTCTTTTTTCTTTTTTTAGTTCTTTAACAATGGATTCAAAAAGTGAAAGTTGTATTTGGATCAAAATTTGTTTATGAAATTCAAATTGGTGATGAGTTTGAGTTCAACTTGTGTTCAAAATAAAATTAAATGAACTAATTTTGAGCTTTTAATACTCGTACCAACAATTTTCGTTTACAACTCTACAAGTATTATTCATTACCATATGTTTGTATTAACATAAGTATATTTCATCTCAAACCAAATATATTGTTCTAAGGTAATTTTGAACTTTTAATACTTGTATCAACAATATTCATTTACAAACCCTACAAGTATTATTCATTTCCAAAAGTTTGTATTAACATAAGTATATTTCTTCTCAAACCATATGCATAATTGATGTTTCAAGAGAGGAATTTTTTCTTATTTTGTTGGATTCATCCCATCTCTCCTTTTATGAAACTATGCAATACTTCCACCTATATGCTATTTTCTTTACTCTATAGTCTATTCTTTATAGTTATCATATCATTGGCTCGCTCTATGCTAATAAGTGAAAGATGTGGAAGCTATTAACAGTACATTATAATCTTTAGTAGAAGTTAGAAAAATAGCTCATTTGATGGAGTGTGTGCTTGGTACTCTTTAAGTCGTAATTAATCATTCAAACCATGTAAAGAGAACATCTGAACACAATCCGCATTTGATATTAATTCTTAAAACAATTACATTAAAAAATGGAGCATATATAATCAAATAGCTATCATTCACTCCAGAGTATTCTGCGGGAATTGGAGGTAATATAGCAGTCTAGTAATAAAAAGAATGGTATGCTCTGGCAAACAATTAAAATCATAACAGACTCAAATAAATATAGGCAGAACCCACTGGGGGAGGGGAATTGTGAAGCAACAAAAGAGATATATAAGTCTGTTCTTCCATGAAACAAGTAAGCCATACAATATTTTGGGCTACTGAAATAACGGACTGAGGTGGTGTCAACAAGCCCTCATAATCGCCCAATAACTGCAAGCTGGTAACTAATTCATTGGCATGCTCTCCTAGAACCTGTTTTTCAATCCTTTGATTGGTAGGGCTGCGTTCACTTTCATCAATAAGTTCACCTTCTTCTTCCACTATAATATTAGTGACTGAAAGTGTCGTAATAGACAAATAACATTAACAAACACATATCCAGGTAAGGACCGTGAGGCACAAGACCCTCACATAGATCCCTCTCCTAAAAAGGAGTAAAATAAAGGCAGATCAATGTAAATATCTAGAAACGGAAGTTATATAGAACCACAGGGGCTTAGCAGCCTGATTGGCTACAAAAACAGCAGACTAAGGTAGTGTCAACAAGCCCTCATAATCGCCTAATAACTGCAAGCTGGTAACTAACTCCTTGCGACGCTTTCCCAGAACCTGTTTTTCTATCCTTTGATTGGTAGGGCTCACTTTCATCAATAAGTTCACATTTCTCTTCCTCGATACTATTAGCAACCTCAAGTATTGGAATAGACAATAAAATGCACAAAAACATACCCAAGCGAGGCACAGGACCCTTACAGGCCAGGATGCATGTTGGAGGTAGATCATGTAAATATCTAGGAAAAAAAAGTTATATAGAACCACAGGAATCTTTTTCTTCCTCAGATACAACTACATTCTAGTTTCTGACTCTACCTTACAAATTTATTAAATGCTTTGATTCATGGAAATAGACACGAGTGATGTATTTCAACAATAAACATTAGTATTATAGTTTTCTTGAAAACCATATGAAGGTTGTTCCAAAATTGATGTCGCGGAAGCCTGAAAAGAAGCACACACGATACTCTCTACATGAAACAAAAACTAAACTGTTAGTTTCTGATAGTAAACCTCGAATTCACGAGGGATTTCCCTGAATCCACAAGGAGATAAAAACTGGAATCCACTAGAAGAAAAATTGACAAAATGTCTGTATTTATTGATAATAGTATGTTTTGCTTCTGACGGCTACAAAACATATAAATACTGAGAAAAAACATTTAAAACTCTAATTTGCACTAATTAAGCGATTAGGTGACAAAATTACCGAATTTTACCAAAAATGGCAAAATTGAGTTAAATGTAGAATCATAAACTACTGACCTTAAGGGTCGTCCCAAAACAGACGGGACTTTATTCTGACCTTTAAACTAAAAGTTATTAAGGAAAAATAAATATTACTATAAATAGCAAAAATACTGTTATCGGGGCCTTAATGAAGGAATTCGCCTAAATTTTAGCGACATTCATGGCATGAATCTGGATCAGAACGTCGTTTCCCTTCAACCTGCCAAATTTCATGCAATTCCGACACTGTTACCCCGATGGCCCCTACTGGCACCCCCCTTTGATCTTGCGTTGTGACTTCCTGTGCCCTTGCTGCTCAAGGAAGGCATGTGTTGTCTGTTCTACATCAGTCCCCCCCACTTGAAAAGAACTCGACCCCGAGTTCCCACTATCTGGTTCATCAGGAGGATGATAATCATACAAGTCAGCAACATTGAAGATAGAAGAAATGCTCATGTCTGGAAAAAAAGCAACCACATAAGCATTGTTGTTGATCTTCTTAGTAATCTGAAATGACCCATACTTCTTGTCCTTCAATTTGTTGTAGGTACCAACAGGAAATCTCTCATTTCTAAGATAGACCAGCACTAAATCCCCAACATTGAAGATCTTTTCATGCCTATTCTTATAAGCAGCTTCCTTGTACTTAGCATTTGTAGCTTCCAGTTTCTGCCTCACCTCCTCTTGCATGGCCTGAATACGGTCAGCCACATTCTCTGCTGCTTGACTCACTCCTGGAAGCTCAGGTAAAGGTACCAAGTCCAAAGCGTGTTTTGGGGGCACACATGGGACGATGGAAAATGGAGACTTACCAGTGCTTCTATTGACTAAGCTATTGTACGCAAACTCTGCTTGGGACAATGCAAGATCCCATTGCTTGGGCTTCTCGCCTGAGATACATCGGATCAGGTTCCCCAAAGTGCGATTAACCACTTCTGTCTGGCCATCGGTCTATGGATGACTAGTGCTGCTGTAATTCAAGGAAGTGTCAAAACACTTCCACAAAGTCCGCCAGAAGTGACTAATGAACTTGGTATCCCAGTCAGAGGTGATGGACTTTGGCACTCCATGCAAATGCACCACTTCTTTAAAGAACAGATTTGCCACTCGAGTAGCATCTGAAGTCTTCTTACATGCTATGAAATGGGACATCTTCGAGTACCTGTCAACCACAACAAAAATAGAGTCCATACCTCGCTGGGTTCGAGGAAGACCCAGTATAAAGTCCATAGTCAGATCTTCCCATGGTGCTTGTGGAACTGGCAAAGGCGTATATAAACTAGTATTCTAAGATTGACCCTTAGCAGTTTGGCAGATTGGACACTTCCTCACATGATTGCCAACATCCCTCTTGAGTTGTGGCCAATAATACCTCTCTTCCACCAGTGCTATAGTCTTATCTCTGCTCATATGTCCACCCAAACCTCCACCATGCAGCTCCCTAATAATCTGCTCCCTCAATGAACTTTTAGGGATGCATAATTGGTTACCCCGAAAAAGGAAACCATCCTGAATGTACATACTATTGATAGCAGTATAAGTTTGTTGACACTTACCCCAAATATCACCAAAATCCTCGTCATGCTCGTACAGCTCCTTGAGGCAATCAAACCCTACCACTTCAGTACGTAGGGTGGTCAACAATGATGCTTGCCTACTGAGTGCATCGGCCACCTTATTGGTGATACCAGACTTGTGCTTCAAAGTGAAATGAAAGCGTTGTATATAAGCTACCCACCAAGTATGCATCCTGTTAATGCTAACTTGATTGTTGATGTGCTTTAATGCCTGATGATCCGTGTATAATACAAACTCCTTCTGAATCAGGTAGTGCTCCCAATGCTTAAGAGTCCGTACTACAGCAAAGAACTCCAGTTCATAGGCTGACCATTTACTTCGAGCTTCACAAACTTTCTCACTGAAGAATGCTACTGGTCTGTTGTCTTGTGAAAGAACAACACCTATCTCGACCACAGATGCATCACACTTCACCTGAAACACCTTATCGAAGTTGGGCAATGCCAAAACTGAGGCTGTGCTCAGCTTTTCCTTGATCAAGGCAAAGCTTTGTTCTGCCTCTTTTCCCCATGAGAACCTCCCCTTCTTCAGACATTCAGTGATAGGGGCTACTATGCTACTGAAATCTCAAACAAACCTCCGATAGAAGGTTGCCAGCCCATGGAAACTTCGCACGTCGCTCACTGTCTTTGGGGTTGGCCATTCTCTGACTGCACGGACCTTGTCCTCATCAACATGAATCCCATCCGCACTGACCACATACCCTAAGAACAGCAACTTATCAGTCAAGAAGCTGCACTTCTTTAAGTTGATATACAACTCATTGGCCTGCAACACCACCAATACTTCTCGCACATGATTATAGTGGGCTGCTTCTGTCTTACTGTGAATTAGGATATCGTCAAAATAAACTACCACAAACTTTCCAATAAATGGTTTCAATACCTAATTCATAAGTCTCATGAAAGTGCTGGGAGCATTGGACAATCCGAAAGGCATTACCATCCACTCATACAACCCCTCATTTATCTTAAAAGCTGTCTTCCACTCATCTCCAGGTCGGATCCGAATCTGGTGATACCCACTTTTGAGATCCAGNAAAAAAAAAAAGGAAGAATAGGGGAGACCGAACCCAGGAGAAAAAAAAATGGAAGAACAGGGAGACCACCCAGGAGAAGAAAGGGAAAAAAAAAAAAAAAGAAGGAAAGAACAGGGGAGACCGAACCCAGGAAAAGAAATGGGGAAAAAAAAAAAAGAAGGAAGAACACGGGGAGATCGAACCTAGGAAAAAAAAAAAAGGAAGAGTTGTTTTGGTCAAAAAGTGCGGCTGAGTTATGATTAGTGGGTCCCTTATGTGTGTTTAATTACAAAAATTTCATTGAGTTATGAGTTATGAAAATTAAAAACAGCCAAAATGTGTTTTCAGTTTCCATAACTCATAACTCCAAAATTAGAGAATTGAGTGATGGAAACAGAGTTATGGAAACAGAGAATTGGTATAGCCAAGCGGACTTTTGCTATGGGTTCCACCATTTTTTAGAATTGAGTTATGGAATAGAGAATTAAGTTACGGAAACAGGCCATCCAAACAGCCTCTTATTGTCCCTATATTTGGGGGCCTTTCTATGGTAGGGGGCCTTAGGCCATGGCCTAAATGGCCTAGGCCTAGGGCCGGCCCTATATGTAGCTTGAAGAAGTGGCAAAGGTTGATAACACAGTGCTTCTCATAGTTCAAGATAAGATTGTGTTAATTACATACATTAATTTTGTGATTTCATAAGGGTTTAATGATGTGGTGAAATATAAAGTTTTTCTATTTTCAATGCTCGCTAAGGTGATTCTAGACTTGAAGCAAGTGTTACTTGCAATTGTGGTAGGTATCAAAAGCCTAGTATGATTATTTGGCAAGTCATGTGTTCTATACTTATAGAGGTGAAGTGATTATTGTCTAGAATTATGATATTAAGAATGTCGTTTGTGAAAATGTCATGGATGCATGTGAACCAAAATTTTGACATCAAACTGTAATGATCTCTAGAATCCATATGCAAAATAGGCCACTAGTAGTGCTCTAACCTAATTTCAACATTCCCTCAATGAACTGACTTTATCTTTGGCAAACAAGATTTTGCAGGGAGTGCACTACGGAACAAATTATCATATTCTTGAGACCCCAAATTGGAATTAAATTCATTCGTCATAAATTAAATCCAAATTGGAATTACAAAACCTCTATTACTAGTGAAGAAATTGCGTTTTGAGAAAGGCGAGGTGGTTTGGCTGTCGTTTAAATATGAAATTCGGCATTGCAATTTGCAAACGAGCTCTTGTTTTGGAAGATTTCCAGTGGATTAGGACCGACGTGCATGGCTCGCAGGGAGTAAGGACTTCATTGGATACCCATCAAACACTTTTATTAGTGGACCCAAAAGGCCCAATTATGGTCCAGGAAAACCCAACTAAATTCTAATTACAAAAGGCCCAAATCAAACAAGTCTTGGAAGAAGAGGGCTAAGAAGGGTTTGGACTCAAAAGTAGTGGGCTTCTTGAGAGAGACTTCAACAATGCAGAAAAGAAAGGAGGATCCTTGAACAACAGACCCAGATACTACTTCAAAACACAGTAAACTGAGGTCACCATGAAGCTGTTAAGCTTGAACTGCATGTCTTGGGCTTGAGAACCCACTACCATGAGTTCGTGAGCTTCACAGTTCACTGCTTAGTGAAGAATGCAGATCCCAAGGTTGTGTTTTTCTGAGTATACGTTACGATTAGTCTTGTTTTGATAGAACTGGCTCGATCTTATTCATCCGGCCACGATTAGTCACGTGAGGGTGTTCACAAATTGGTGATTCTACTCGAGACTTGTTAAAGAGGTCAAGTTTGAACATGAGAGAGGGAGATATTTCTTTTAATTAATTATTTGATGGACATTGAAATTTTGTGTTTTGTTCTAATAATTGTTAAGCACTTGACTTCCTTGTATTCGTAGTTATTATTACCTACTCGATATATATTTTTCACTTGTGTTGATTGTGAGCATGCTTGTGTGGGTGTTGGTACTTGGTATATATGGTGAATTTTGTGGTTATATGTGTGATTTAATGTAGGACCAGTTTGTATATCTAGCATTCCATTGGGAGTTTAGTTCTAGCCACATGCTTTTATTTTTTGCTTCCATTTTTCCTTTTTTTGCATTTTTTGTGGACTCACTTAAATCCCTATGGTACAATGACAAAAACAAATATTTAAAGGTATTTTGTTCTTAAACTTAATTTCAAATTAATTTTTATAGCATTTTGTTCTTCAATTTGAATTCAAATTCAGTTTAATTTCATGGATTTTGCAGCTAACTTTTAAGAGATGTAATACTTCTACAACATTTTCATAACAAATTATAAGTAATAAGTTGTGAACATAGCATTTCTGAACTTCTAAGGTTATTTTTTTAAAGGTGGGGAAAAAAAGAAATGAAGAAAACTGAATTTGTGTAGTTTAAATGGGTTTTTTAAGACCATTGGATTTTAAAAATATCACATATCTTACTCTTAACTCATTTTCAAATTCATTTTTATGGTATTATGTTCCTCAATTTGAATTCAGATTCAGTTTTCATTGATTTTCCAGCCAACTTTTAAGGTTAATGATAAAAAATAAAAATAAAAAGTGGGGAAAACAAGAAATGAAGAAAACTGAATTTGTGTAGTTTAAATGGGCTTTTTAAGACCATTGGATTTTTTAAAATATCACATATCTTAGCTCTGGATTTAATTGGATGATTTAAATGAGAGGGATCTTTCCCATGAAGAAGTATGAACATCTTAAGGTGGTAATCTTGAGGAGGTTTTCTAGGGTGAGAAATGAGAATGAAATACTTTAGAGAGAGGCTTGTTGTATTGGTAAAGAAGGAAAAATCTGGGAAGAACAGAGTAAAAAAATCTCAAAGAAAAAAAAAAAAATCAGATGGAGAACAAAGAAGAGCCTAATTAGCAGAAAGAATAATAACAAAATCTTTGTTTGTTTGTTTCTTTCTTTCTTTCTTTCTTTTTTAATTCATTTTATTTTTAAATGTTTTTGATCTTAGGTTTAACTTTGAGAGAGATTGAGAAACATTTGGAGTAACATCAGTCTTCAGAGTCCAAGTGAGGAATCCAAATCTTTTTAAACTCATTTACACCTAAGTGAAAATCTCATTTGCTAAATCTAAAAAATTCACACATACACTTAGCTTATCTCTCTTCACCACTAGCATGACACCATAAACCTACTATCAACAAAAACCCATCCTTCTTATATTTAAATACCCAAATTACTCCATGAACAATTTGTCTAGAGATGTAATTAATTTCACATCTACCAAATAGCAAATTGTTATTAGTAGGTAAAAATGTTATGCAAGTTGTGGGTGTAAACAAAAATTAAAATTAAAAACATTTTAACTAAATTATTGTGAAGTTGTGTATGTAGCATTACTCTTTCTTAATACAAAATCCCATGGGATCCAGCTCTTTCATAAACAAAAAAACACCCAAACCCTACCCATAAGAACCTCTGAAGACGAATCCATCACAGTACAGATTGCATTATTTGTCAAGTGATCTAACCTAATCACAAAATTATGGTTGGGTGACTAGGATTAAAGTCAGTATAATGTAAGTTGAATCATCTTATATATAGAACTCTCCCCCACCCAAAAGTAGAATATGTGAAAGAAGAGTAGAGTGGGGGGTTGTGTTGTACCAAGGCCAGTGGCTCATCAATAAGGAACTCTATCAGGTACGATACACATGAAAAACACAAACTGTTTCCATTTTTTATCAGATTCTAGTTTCTAATAATAGCTACTTCCTTTTGGTTGTATCCATAATTAACTAAAACCCACTTCAAAAACCTAATCCTCCATTATTTTAAAATCACTCATATATATATATATATATATGGGTCATGCTAACGAATGCCCTTAGAGCATTCGTTAATAATTCATTTAAAAAAAAAAAGTTGTCAAAACATTAATCATTTTTTATTCTTTTCTCATAATTTTTTTCTTTTAAATAGATTATTAACCAATACTCTATGTACATTCGTTAGTATTTTTCATATAACATTTATCCTCTTAAAAACTTCAAATTTTAAAAATATAAATTCAAGTATCTGACCTTTGACTTTTCTCGATTGAAACAAAGCTTTATAGATGGTGAATTGAATATCAATGAGCTTCTTGACTTGAGAGTTGAAAGTTCTACTGTTCCTAAAAGTTGCCGTGTGAAGCACCAGAAAAGTCATATGAAAAGGAAGCTAGGTAGAAGGTAACTCGAATAACATTCCAAGAAGAGACCCAATTTATTTAGAATAAGGTCCAAAGAAAATTAATTTTTCCAATTTAAATTAGATAATAAAACAAGTTAATGTTAAGTAAATTAATTGATCTTACTTCATTACTTGCGCTTGTTAATCTGATTATTGTTATCATCGTGTCATTTCTATTATTCATTTTTCTTATAAGAATTTCTATTATTCATTGGTCTGTCACATGAAGTAATTTTAATATACCATGCCATGTAAAAAAAGATAAAGAAAAAAGTCACTGCTTGTGTTATTGTTAAATTGAAATAATAAATTCGTGTCCATCAGATAATCAATTAAACCTTAAATTACCCTTACTAAATAGAGAATAGTAAATACCGCAACTAGTTTAATTGACCCAAAACTTGTCCTTCTTTGAACATAAACTAATTTACCTTAACCACAAAGTTAATTATAAATGAAAAAAATATTTTATTTCTATTTTCCCCAAAAATTATCAAATAAAAGCCGTAACTACTAAATTTTCCAAAACTCCACAATTTTAAAAATAATTTTTTTTTAATCCCCCAAGGGCATCAAATAACAATGTTCACAAATTGGCTCTCCATTGAGATCAAAACTTATATATTCTTTTTTCTTCTTCAAGGCATCAATGTGTGTGCATTGCCATGTGAAGCCCCTAGAGAGGGAAAATATTTCTCTCCAAAATAGTTTGGAAAGAAACACTTCAAACTCTGCAGATATTTTTTTATTGGATGTAAATTTTGTAATCTAAACGTCAGATTACATGTTCTTATTATATCCTTCATGTTTGCAAAATTTCAAGAAGATCAAAGATCAATAGCTATGTTATCAATCAAATGTTCAAATTTCAAGTTTTTGTGATCTAAAATTATATATAAAAAATAAGTTTATTAATCAAATAGTAAATAACATTTGATTTGAACGAAATTTGACATGCACGTTAAAAACATAAATATTATAAAATCCAACGGTTAGATTTTCAAAATTCACATCCAATAAAAAGATATAAAAGGAATTTGATGGGCTTTCCTCCAAACCTTGTCCTCTAGAGAGTTATTCTAAAATATTAAAAAAGAAAAAATTAATTGCGAGTTTTGGAAAATCCTAGCTCTCTCAACCTCATGATTTAGTCAAATATGTATGTGAGTGTCTTGGTTATAATTGATTTGTGCTCAAATGTTAAGTTTGGGCATTAGCAGCCCTACCGAGGAAAAAAACTCAAATCTCTTATATCTCTTAACTGTATGGTTTCCATTTCATATACATAAACTCTTTGCTAAAAATAACTTGATTCTTTTTGGGAAGGTAGAAATTAGGTTAAACCACCACAAGTGGCCTATTTGGATTTCGAAGATCATTAGTTTTGTTTTGTTTTCTAATTTACCTTGAAATTTTGGTTTACATTTTTGAGTTTGGCTAACTTATTTGCTTAAATGAGACAAACAGCAATGTTAAGCAAAAAAGTTGGTTAATGAAAAAACCTAGCTTATTTGCTATAACTTTTCTCTCTCACATTTAAGTAAATAAGCTTAACAAAAGTTGTCAAACACATTTAAGAGGTTTAAAGCCTATGCTGTGTTTTCAAAAGTTAGGCCCTTTTGGATATACACCACTGTAAGTTTTTTTATAAAAAAAAAAAAAAAAAAAAAACTTATCCCCTCTCCCCGTGTGTGTGTGTTAAAAATACTTAGTATTCTCAAAATAAAAAAACAATGGGTAAATCCCACATTGGAAAATGAGTGTGAGTTTAAGAGGTTTAAAACCTGTGCTGTGTTTCCAAAAGTTAGACCCTTTTGGATATACCGCTCTGTAAGTTTCTTTAAAAAAAAATATTCTCCCCTTTCTCCGTGTGTATGTTAAAAATACTTAGTATTCTAAAAAAAAACCAATATTGTGTGTACGCAGACAATAGCACCCACTCCACAGCCAACTTGAGTTAGAGAGGGACTTATTCGATTATTCCTACTTCCAAAATCAATGAAACTTCAGTCTAAAATATGTTGGACTTAAATTTTGTCACATAAGAAAATTGGTATCAAGATTGAAAAAATGGAGGTTTCCCATCTGCTTGCACTTACAGTTGGTGCTTGACTCCTAGGTCAATTAGGGCTGTTTGAGATCCATTTATTTTGCTAAAACTGAAATTTTTTTGCTGAAAATACTGTAAATAAAGGTAAAAATTAGCTAAAATAATACAATAGGACTCTTAAATAGTACCAAAAAGTACAGTGAAACTAATAAATAATAATAATAATAAATTGAATAGTAAAATAAGTCTAAATGCACACTTAATAGTGATGGAACACAGAGCACCATTCACAAGTTAGAAGAAAAGAATCAGAGTCCCATTAAATTTTGAACAAGTCTACCGACATACATAGTTTCAGTTACACGCTCGCGCTTTGAGTTTTCAACTTTTCTTTCACCAAGTGCCCGCTATAATACAAAAATTCTCTCTGTGTGTACTTAATTGTCAAAATTTCTGTAAACTGTTCATATATGGTGGCTACAAACAGTGGCAGACGGAGGATTTTGAAAATTCCCCTTTCCCCTATTTTGTTTTTAGTAGAAATAAGAAATTATATATAAAATTTAATTGATGACTTTTATTCTTATAGTACTCTTATACAACATATAGGTTATAAAAATCAAAATATAATGAATATATATATATATATGTTTATAAAAATATATGATTTTATAAAATAGGAAAATTATTAAGTATTCTTGAAATATTGTATTTTCTTCTTTCACACACATGGTAAATTTCACTATGAATTTAATTAGTAACACCTACTATTATGTGAAAGGAAAAAAAAAAATACCATTAACACTATACACTTTGAATACTGAATAATAACTCAAATAAATAACTAATACACAAGGAAAAAAAGCTATTATTGGACCATGCCCATTGGAAATAGATGTCTGAATTTGTGAACTTTGGCATGGATCATAAGCAAATTTAATAACAACCTACCAATTTATCCACAAGAAAGTATTTCAAACTTATGACATTTGCTCTATGATAATTTTTTTTTTTTAATCATTAGGCCAAGATAGCAATTGGTTTTTTGACATATATAAGGATTGAATCCTAAATCTCTTATTTGACGATAAGAAATTTTATCAACTGAGCTAACTGAAACCTATAAAAAGAAATAACATTTTTTTTTTGGAGGGGGGTGGGGGGGACATACTAAGTTTTTGATATCTCAACCAAAATCTATTTTATTATATGTTTAGAATTCACATATTCACAGGTAATTTCTATCCAAATGGTCCTAAACTTTTCTCTAAATAAAAAATTCACAGATTCAGACAACATTCTACACATAGCACCTTTAGTACTCTGCTTGGACTATTTTTATATTAATCACCAATTGGTTTTAATTAATTAAGCTATTCATATATTCAATTGGAATTTTAAAATGAGGGGAATTGGAAGTTTGGTCAATGTTACATATTGGTGGCATGAAATGAAATTAAAAAAAAAAATTTTGAACAAAAATTTATTGCAAGTATATTCATTGAATTTGACCATAAAAATCACCATCAAGTAGAACAACTTGGATAAAGTTTCATCTGACCATTTCAAAAATATTAAGGCCTCACATTCACAAGACTTTAGGTCAATTCTTAGAGTTGGAAATAATGTGTGGTAGCATCATGGTTTTAAAAACCGGTACGGTCAAAGAACAGAAATAGAGAGTGGTTCTCGATTTTATGGTCGGACCGATGGTTGAACCGATGATGTCATAAATAAATAATTAATAATTATAAAATATAAATAAATAAATAAATAATTTTATAACTAATATTTTAACTAAAAAATTAAATTAAATAATAGTAAAACATTAAACCTTAACTTTAATTTATAAGAAATGATATGTCCACTATATTTTCACAACATTTTTACAACAATTTCAAAGTGGCAAATTGTTACTGGTTGTTATTATTATGGCAAAAAATTAATCTTAATATTAAGTTCAAATTTGAACCAATTACAACTAACCATCTATAATTTGTTGTAAAAATATTATAAAAATATTATGAATATAACATCTCTCTTTATTTATATATTAGACAACCAAACTCAAGCCCACTACAAAAATTGTAGGGTCAATTTTTGTAGCCCAAGCCCAAAATGTATAGATTATGAGCCCAATGAACCCAAGACAATGAATTTGTAGAGCGTGGGTGAAAGAACTGGGTTGGATGTGAATTAAACAAGAGTTAATTATGGTATTTATGGATGAACTAACATGCAATCATGCTTAGACAAAGGCAAACGTGAAAGTCCGAAGAGACATTTTATTAAATGAAAGTTGGTTACAGTTCTTAAAGCTACAGTAAAGTTATTTTCTTCTTCTCTCTCTTTTTTGTTCCGTCCCCCTCTTATCAGAGGCCTCTCCTCCTTATATAGCACCCTCTTTCTTCATCTTCATCGTCCACTTGTTCATCATCTAAACATCTACTTGAGTACATGTCCCATCAGGTATCTTCTTTAGCCTTGTGTGAGTGGTGGTAGCTGAGATTATACTGTTCAGGGGTCTTTTCCACATTAATGCGGCCAGAAAAGTAGCTGCATTGTATTTAATGCGGTGGTTGAAGTTTGTCTTCCAGATATTTCTTTCTTCGTTCCTATAATCTCCATGCGCGCCTGCGGTTCATCCTTATCGTTAGAGTTATTAGGAGGATTACTTGAAATTCCCAGACATCTGTTTGACCAAGCTTCTTTGAATCTGAAGATAATGGCATCTTCGGACAATTGAAGATCTCCTCGAACTATGCACCTCGTTCATCTCCAGGTATATTTCTTTCACATGGGCCTTTTCTCAAATACGTTCCTCTCTCCGGACGTACAATAGTCTTCCAATAGGGTCCTAGGGCCAATATGTTAGGTTGGGCTTTTATCCCCCCCCCCCCCCCCACAATAGCCCCTCAAA
>NW_027069694.1:477029-493000 GCF_002906115.3 Quercus suber | reverse complement strand
TTTTTTTTTTTTTTTTTTTGCTTGAGAAGATAATCATATAGAACCAAATTTCTTGATTTTTTTATGCTTCAGACATTTGTGGTTGCAAAAATATAAAATTCCCATATGAGTTCTTCAGAAAGCATTTCAAGTCAAGACCTAATCCTATGCATAATGTAAAGCTGCTGCCTTCATTTCTTGTTATGCTGTGAAAATGCATTTTCTGATCACTTTGGTTCTTCCTTTTACTTATTCTACAATTGAATTTGATTTTGCAGCTCTATGAAGATGATATGTGCCTGTGTATTTTGGACAGAAATCCACTGAGTCATGGGTAAGGTATCATACATCCAAGATGCAATTTATATCTTCTTGCTTGGTATGGCTTCATTTTGCTTTATGATTGCGAGTTACTGTGGTTTAAAGTTCACGTCTTAATGGGTACTATTAAAATATTAACCCTTAAAAGTAATGTAGCTTTTACCTATTAAATTTTTTCTATAGGTTATGTTACTTGAGAGCTTAAAGAAATGTCTAGTGTTACTCAATGCACATACTATGCCGACCCTTATGTCTTTTATAGCCTTGGGGTTTCAAGTAACTTCTGTCTCTGCAGATAAGTTAGGGAAGGTTTTCCATGCTGAAGCTTCTTTTATTAAAGCCGTGATAATTGCAGTTCAATCTGTATTATTATTACTTGGCCCAATGCCATAAAATGAATTGGATTAGTTATAAGGCTTTTTTTGCTTCTAGCCAATATATGCCACATCTTAAGCATGAATTACAATTTGGTTCTGAATGTGAACACAATTAGCACAGAACTAGCAATTCAAAGAGCTGAATAATTGATCTGATCAGTAAAGCAGAAGAATGATGTTTAGATCTTATTCTGATATTGACATTATGGGGTTTATTAGAGAATTGACAAAACTGTAGAACTGCTAACAGAAGTTCTAAGAAAATTGCTTGAAGTTGGTTAACCTGCAAAAGTGCCTCCTCTGACTTGACCCAAGCTGATCCAGGTGATTCCAAAATTTTAGTTGTTTCAGTTGACAATGATATCAGTTACTGTCGGGTTTTCATTCTGACCTGAAGTTTACCAAACTCGAGCAATTCTATGGGTGCAGAGGTATCAAGGTGCCATTTGTTATAAGGATTAGACCCCTCCACTCTTTTTACACAAGTCCTTATCTTATCTCCTCCTCCCCCTGCCCTTATTTTTTTTGCTCTTCCATAATCTCTCTCTCTCTCTTTCTCTCTCTCTCTCTCTCTCTCTCTCTCACACACACACACACACACAAACACATCATCCACTCTAATCCATGCAGTTATGCAAGCTCCAGAAACTCAAAGAGGACAGACTAAGAGTTTCACTTTCTCTACTTCAAAAAGGTTTTCATTCTTTATAGTAGTCTTAGTTAGGAGGTTTTGTGTGAATTTAAATTCTGGTCATTTTTATTTTATGGATTTTTGGTGCAATGGCAAGTGCCTTCCCCAAAAGTGACAAGTTGTGGGTTCGAGTTAGGAATCAACCTCTCCAAAAAAAAAAAAAATTAGGGTAAAGCTACTTACCAATCACCTCTCTTAGACCCAGTAGAAAGTGAGAGCTTTAAGCACTAGATACGATCTTCTTTTGTTATTTTATGGATTCTTGTTCTTGGCAAGTCTAGTTCTAACTTTGTTGCTGTTAAATTTGTTTCGTAGTCATTCAATGATAAATTCCAAAGAATTTATTGGTTTGTGGTTGGAATGAGATTTTGGGTCTGCTTGCTGGCTGTTGCCCTTTTGCTGCCATTGTTGCTTGCTTTAATGACATCCAGCCACTATTCGTTAACTGACTCACCACCCATTGAATCCAACCAGCTTGACTGGCTATCCGAAAAAGATCGGCAGTCGATAAACCAATGCATATCGATGTATATCAGGTGTTAAATTTCCAAAGTGATTGTGCTTGGATCAAGTGATGGGTTGACCATCAACCGAAGCCCAACTGACCTATGAGCAGCGCTAGATCTAGGAAATTTTTATGAGATTGTACAAAATTTCTGATTATTTACATCCTGTTCTTCTTACAAATTAATCACTAAATACTTATAGATGACTAATTTGCCACCATACAAAACCCATATACATTCTCTCAAATTATCTTCTTTAACCTACCTCATGATGACAGCTAGAAATTGTTACCTGAAGTCATTCCTTGTTAACTTCCTTTCTTTGTACTTCACAGCTTTTACATTCTTTCTTTCATGCGTACTCCTTGAGGAAGAGCTTGTCACTAGATATAAAGCTTGCCTACAATTCAACATCTCCTTTCACAGCTTTCTGCATCTCTGCCCTGGTTACCCTGTTATTCTTCTGAGTTTTCTGAGGGAAATATTGCCAATGAAGAGATCCTGCTTCCTTTAATCCGTGCTAATAGCTGTTCAATTCTTTGTACTCATAAACAGATCATTTTGACACCACCCGTGAAAACAGACTCGTAGTATCTAATTATAAATAGGTTATAAATTCTGGAGCCTACCATAATTAACCCTTCTTTTCTGGGCTTGGGGTGAGGGGAAAGATTGGGATATATTTGCATCTACTTGTGATGCTTCTTGTGTTAGTCATGCTGGATACATCTATTGACATAAGGTAAATGTGTGAATCAATTTGCAAACCTTGAATCAACAGAAAATGGTTGTGCTAGAGGGTTAGGATGAGTTGGCATGTTTATGTTGAGTGAGCATCAGGGATCTTAGCAAATCCAATGAAACTGGAAATTCAGCACCAACTTCAATCAAGCAAATAGTCAAATACTTGGTAACTGTTTAAGATGAGGTTTTTCTAAAGGCATTAACGGAAAACCTCTTAGTGCTAATCCAAACAACATATAAGTTTTGAAACGAACTCTAAGGACCCATTTTTAAATGAAACTTGATTTTTTTTTTTTTTTTTTTCTTTTTTGGTGGGGGGGGGGGGGGACCTCACTATTGAGAAGGTGCCAACTGGATTGGTAGAAAACTAGGATTGAGGTTAGAATGATGGGAGAGAATGCCTTCAGCATATAGCTCATAGGCCTGTTGGGCCGCTACTGGTGAAAAAATCTCAAGTATCAAAAGTAAATATAACATGAGTAATTCAAAGCACATCATAATGCCAATGAGCTCTAACTCAAATGGTAGTACCTTCTCCCATAAAAATGGGTGAATGGTGAGGTTGTGGGTTCAAAGCCCATTGGGTGTGTGTGTGTGTGTTAACTGCCAATTCACCAAAAAGAAAAAGAATCCAAATTACATTGTTGTATTACTATCATGGAACTATTAGAGAGAGTTTTGGAACTAACCAGGTATCAAAAGCTTCAAAACTTAGATTGGCGAAAACTGAATTTTTCACCTAGTTAAATACATGAAGACCCACTTGATATGCTAGCAAGGCTAAAACTCGTTTCCAGTGCTCTAAACGTTTATTGAATAAATATTTCTGAATTTTACTAGAATGTAGTGACTTGTAAGATATTGGTATGCTGGCAACCCTGAATTAGACAAATATGGTGTGATAATATAAGCTATAGTGTTATGGAAGGCTTGATAGAGATGACAACAGAAGTTTGCTTTAGCGTTGTCAAAATGGACTAATGGTGGACACTTCAAACTTGAAGGTTGAGTAAGATTTTGGATTAGTAGCTTAATGTTTGGGTAAAGCTTACATTGGGAGAAAACGATGCAAAGTATTGTGAATAAAATTGCTATCAGTTATTACTATAGTTACCTTCTTGTCAAAATTGAAAAATATAGTGACCACTCACCATTCTAAGAGATTGGGATGTTGAATGCACCAGTATTAGAGGGTCAACAAAGTTTATGCTTTTTTTTAATTCTTTGTTGTTCTTTTTTTTTTTTTTTTTGGGCATTGGAAATGTTAGTCATTGCACAGTTATAATTGAAACTTGGATCTACCAAATTTTGCTTCCAGTGATGAATCAAGGTGCTTGAGAGACTTAACCTATTCTTTTGTGTGTGAACCTACTTACCTATCAAAAACAAATTTTGTGTGTGAAACCTACAATGTGATTCAGAGATAAGAATTCAGAATGCTGTTATGCCAAGCATTATGTGCCACCTGAATGCTTTCATGCAATTTTTTGTGCCTTGATGCCCATCAGAATTCTGAAACCCCAAAACCTGATTATTTTCACTTGCTGAGTGAAGCTGTATTGCATACATTTATCCTATCTTGGCCCCTTCGACACTAATTGGGTGCACCTGTAAATTACAGGTGAAAAAGGAATGAGTTGCTAAAATTGGCTCTGAATGGATCCAACAAAAAAAAAAAAAAACCAAGAGATGCATTGTTTGTGATTTTCTTTTGACATCATTATGTCTTCTACTTATTGTATTTTGTCTTTTCTTTGTTCCCCAGGCATTCTCTTATCATCCCAAAATCTCATTTTTGTTCATTGGAAGCCACTCCACCATCTGTAAGTAATTTTAAGCGAGTATAGTCAGTTTGTATCACGTGACATCCATGTAGATCCAATCATTTTGTATTATGTCTATAGAGATATGATCAGTTTGCATCATGTATAGCAAGCCTTCACAAATTTTCTAGTGTAGACATTCATAACAGTAGTGTTGCTTTCCTTTTAAACATCTTTGTATTAGATAATGTAGTTAGTGAATTTCTTTAACGTGTGTGTCAAAATCTATTATGCGCAAGTGCATGTGTAAGAAGATCAATGGTTAAACCCCAAAGAAGTGAAGTTAAAATTATAATTTTTGTGAGCCCTATTTTTGCTTTTGTTGTTGTTTAGGAGCACTTGGAGTGACAACATGCATTTTAACTATAGTCCCCCCACCCTCTCTCTCTCTCTCTCTCTCTCTCTCTCTCTCTTCCTTTGGTAGGCATTTCTTGATAGTCAATATAACTTATTTTCTTGGGCCAAACAAGAAATTCAAGATAGGCCGAAGTACTAATAATTATGAAAAATTAGTCAACTTAGAAGGTTCATAATATCATATAGGAAATAAGAATATTTGGGGTACACACCTCTATATTTAATGTAAAATTAAACTGAAATATAAAGTGTAAATCTTGAGATTTTAGTAAGTTTACCCCTAAGCATATATGTAGTTCTGCCTCTGCTTCGTTCCTTGAATTCAATGATATCTGTGGGATTTTTTACATATGCACATGCATTTTTTCTTACCTATATAGATCTTGTTGGATGTTTTAAAGTTATTCAAGGAGGCTAACAATTTTTGATTTTTAGAGCTTCATCTCATGATATGTCAACTCTCTCATTTCTTGTACATCTATTAAGCTAAAGTTCTTTGTTATTAGTATCTGTGCAAGGAGTGCAGAGCAGTAAAAGGATTTATAGAATGCCTCTCTCTTTCACTCTCTCTCTAGGCATCCAAATATAAATTCTTTTCATGTCTCCTAGTCAACTTATTGTGCAGGTGATAGCTGCAATGTGTTCGAAAGTGCCCTTTATCAGCAGTGCAATAATGAAAGCTACTGATAGTGGTATGTACTTATGGCTCACTGCAATCACAATTATGACTGTTCTTTTTTTTCTTTTTTTTTTTAACTGAAAGAGTATAAAAATTAAAATGGCCACCTACATGATTACCTTACTCAGGGGCGGAGGCACGTACAAGGGTGGGGGGGCCATGGCCCCCCCAAAATTTTAAAATTTTTTAAAATATATATATACTTATTTTTATGTTTTCAAAATTTAGTCTAAAAAATAAGAATTGGCCCCCCAAATATTTGAATTAGTCAATAATGCTCTTAAAAAAATAATTGGTCTAATAGTTATAAAAATATAACTTTATTTTTCGTAATTCTATTTTTATTATAAAATGTGTTTTTATATTAGTTAAATATTGATAAAATTTGGTATCAAACATGTTTAAATCTATATTTTTCAACCCGTTATGTGACGATTAATAAGTTATTGACTCATTAAAAAAATTTGTCACTAAAACTACACATGAAATGTGTCTTTAGTTGTCATATAATGTGTTAAAGTAAGGTAGCTTTAAATATGTTTGGAGCCTAACTTATTTCTCCAAGTTTTGAATCATTCATGTTTTTGAAAATTTCATTAATTCAATTGAAAGATTTTTTACTTACTTTAGCATAAAATTTGATAATTTGTGTTTAAAATGAAACTTTTTAAGATTTTGACTATGAAAATGGAAAAAATGAATTTTATTTTATGAAAGATCGCCGTCAAAAATAATTTTGATTGAAAATACTAAGATCTTTTTTTTTTTTTTGGGGTAAACTACATATTTGATCCCTATCCTATACATCGTATTTCAATTTGGTCCCTAACCTTTCAATTGTGTCAATTTAATCCCTATTCTTTCAGTGTTGTGTCAATTTAGTCCTTACCATTATTTTTAGAATAAAAATTAATGACTCGTCTAATGACCAAAATAAAAATTAGACTTCGTTGATGTGATAATACACAAAATTTTATTTTGGCCATTTGTTATGTCATCAATTTTCATTTAAGATATAACGATGAGGACTAAATTAATATGACACTAAAAGTTAGGACAAATTGACACAATTGAAATGTTAGGGATCAAATTGAAATATGGTGTATAGAATAGGGACCAAATATGTAATTTGCCCTTCTTCTTTTTTGTTAGGTGTATGTATATATATAACTGATCAAATAAAAAGTGTGTATATATATGTGTGTATATATAATAAAAGCGCGCGCGTGTGTATATGTGTGTGTGGGTGTGAAGTTGTCTTGATAAATATATTAGCGTCGCAACTTGGCCCCTCCAAACAAAATTCCTAGCTCCGCACCTACATGTAGGTACAATTGTCCGCTTCAGTTTAAGAGCTTTTCTTGCTGCTCTTGTTTTTGTTTTTGTTTTGTTTTTGTTTTTTTTTTTTTTTTTTTGTTTTGGTTGAATAAAAGAATGAGAAAATCTTGCTGCTGCTATTGTAGACTTGCACATGCACAGATGCACATATATTGACGAGAGAGAAGAGAGTATTGAAGGCAAAGTGATGAAAAATTAGAAAAAAGTAAAAGAAGAAACTAGTACAGAGCTTTTATTTAACCAAGGTGTGGATGTAAGATTTCAAAAATGTGGTAGGTGATGTGTCACGTGTAAAGGACTAAAGTATGATATGTGGTGGAAAAGAAATACCAAGGGCAATGATGTTGTTATTCGCAGGTGACATTTTGTTATTTGAAAAATAAAAGAATAACTAAAATAATTTTTAACACAAACGCAAACCACAACTCTCTCTTTTGTATGTATGTGCTTGTTTCTAAAAAAAAGAATGGGTAATTGTCCCACATTGCTTAAGAAAGTGTGTTGTGTGTAGTATAACTTGCCCCACTCTCCCTCAAAAGTTACCATGGTTTTGAGTGGAGTTGTAATGTGTGTTTGTGTTAGAACTCTTTTCCTCTCCTTGTGTGTGTGTGTGTTTGTTTCTCAAAAAAAAAAAAAAAACTAAAATAATTTTTGTGGGGGGGGGGGGGGGTATAAAGCCCAATCTAACATATTGGGCCTAGACTTATTGGAAGACTACTGTACATTCGAAGAGAGGAACGTATTTGAGAAGAGACCCATGTGAAAGAAACATACCTTTTAGGCTTGGCTATAAAAATTGACCCTACAATTGGCGCCGTCTGTGGGGAAAGCTTATGCAAGGGTGAAACAACAGTTGGTGATGGCAGAACAAGGACAACAGCAAGCAGAATCTAGGGTATCGCAACATGTTGACCCTTTTCTTAACTTAGAAAGGAGACAAGATCGTGAAGGCAGTGCACACACTGTGCATGCTGGCCAAAGCCAGTCACATGGCGGAAGTCACGTGTCCATGCGAAAAGAATTGGATTTGCAACTACAAATTGAAAAATTAAAGAGGGAGTTGCGCCATGCAAAAGGAAACGGATTCTTCGTATTCTGATGAGGATTCCGATAACGAGCAGGACGTCACTTACCAGTAGAAGTCTTGAACACCAGTCAGTGAATCCTTCTCCTATGAGGAGGAGCCTCACCGTAAGAGGCAACCAAGAAGCCCCTCGCCTAGAGGTGTAGGGAACGATACGTGAGTAGGGTTTTGAATTAGATTTCTAGATCACCTTTTACGCGTAGGATTGAGGAGCGAGACTCCCTCGGCGTTTTAACCAGCCAACGTTCACCATCTACAATGGTAAACAGACCCCGTGGAGCATGTGAGTCACTTCAATCAAAGGATGGCTGTCTACTCCAGAAATGAAACTCTGATGTGTAAGGTTTTCCCTCCAGTCTTGGACCAGTTGCAATGAGGTGGTTTGAAGCCTAAAGGCAGACTCCATCAACTCCTTTAAAGAGCTCACCCAGGCATTTGGTTCACGTTTGTCATATGCCGAAGAGTAGCCAGGCCCTATCTTCACTGCTATCCTTGAGCATGCAGGAGGGTGAGACACTGAAAGCGTATTCGGATAGATACTGGAAGATGTTCAATGATATGGAAGACAATTCTGACGCAATGGCCTAAGCACGTTCAAGCTCGGCTCCTACTGACATGGTTTAAGGACGTCCTTATCCGGTAAACCAGTTACTAACATGTGTCAGCTCATGGACCGTATAGAGAAGTATAAAAGAGTTGAAGAGGATCAATAGCAGGGGAAGGGAAAGGACAGGTTCCCTCAGGAGAGGAGAGATTTCAGGTCAGATCGTTACAATAGCAGTAAACCAAGGAGAGATTTCGCTGGGCAATCGGGATCAATAAATCCCCAAGCGGTCAACACTGTATTCAAAGAGCCAGTACACAAGTCTTAGAAAGATCAAAAATGAACAATTCTTCAAGTGGCCGAACAAGATGGACGGAAACCTGAGAGGCGCAATCATAATCTCTACTGCCAGTACCATTAAGACATGGGCATACACGGGGATTGTAGGAGCCTGTGGGATCACTTGGACAACTGGGTCGTAATGGTAAATTAAGACACTCTTACACCCTCCAGCGGCCGAGGAGGGCAGATGGGCTCAGGGCCACGAAGAGATGACCCTTCAAAGCCGCATTAGGAACTATTAACATCGTCTTCGCGTACTGGGAAGAACAGGATCCTGGCATTGAAGGTTATGTCGGTAGTCCCGATCACTAGCAGGGGATTTCGGCCGAGGTCCGAAGAGAGTTAAGTCTGGTGCTCCACTGGTTATAGGGTTCTCGGATGAAGACATGACTGGCACCATGCAACCCATAATGATGCGTTAATCATCACCCTCAGATTAAAGGGTATGATGTGAAAGGGTAATGGTGGATCAGGGTAGTGCTATGGAGATAATGTACCCTGATTTACAAGGGGCTAGGCCTAAACCCAAGACCTAACACCATACAATTCCCCTTCGTGAGTTTTGAAGGAAGGGTTGTCACCCGAAACCAGATACGCTTACTTGTGCAAACCGGCCCTGAAGTGATAGAGGTGGATTTTATAGTTGTGGACGTGTATTCACCTTATACGGCAATTATGGCCAGACCTTGGCTTCATACACTAGGGCTATTTCCTCTACTTTGCATCAAAAAGTCAAGTACCCATCTGAAGGGCAAGTTTATAAGATCCGACATGCTTAGTGGCTGCCATCCAACATGAGCCCAAAGCTGAGTCCTCGTCCAGGTCCAAAAGGGTTTTATAGCAGTTAAAGTTTCAGGAATTGCCCGTTGAAGATCCAATATATATTTTAAAAAATTTTAAAATTTTGGGGGGGCCATGGCCCCCCCACCCTTGTACGTGCCTCCGCCCCTGCCTACATGGCTGCATCTCTTTGGTTTGGGTTTCCTCGGTTCTTTTTCAACTGTGTCAAGTCATAAATAGTAAATCTGATATTTTTTGTGTCAATGTGGGTGTCTTAGGCTTCATAGCTTTAGACTTAACAGCATCTTCAAAGGCAAAATCTCTCTTCTTCTTAAATTTGAAACAAAATCTCTTCTTCTTCTTTTTTCTTTTTTTTTGTCAGAAACACAGTGGCTGTAGGGTTAATGATCAAAGCAGCTTAAAACCAGTTTAACCGTACCGGTTTCCGGTTTTCTGGTTAAACCGATGGTTTTTCCGATTTTTTTTTAATTTTTGGTTTTTAATAATAACTTACTGAATTAAGGTTCGGTTCCCGGTTGAACCAGTTGAACCGTTCGATTCGGCCCGGCTTTTAAAAATATGGGTAGCATTATAAGCGTTAAAAACACGGAAAGCAGAAATCAATTAAGCACAGAAATCCGCCTCCTATAAATTACCACGCCATTAGTGTAGCATTTACACAATCATATAGTTTTTTGCATAACCATGGACGGTTCCTTCAGATTAAGAGCCGTTACATTAACCCTTTTCCTTGTGTTTCTCACTTTGGCAGCTATTGATCCTAAGTTCTGCTATGGAAACTCTGAGGTTCATTGCATCCAAAGTGAGCAACAGGCCCTTCTCAGATTCAAGCAAGATCTTACTGATCCTTTAAACCGGCTTGCCTCTTGGGCTGTGATGGGGATTCTGCTGTTTTTTTTTTCTTTAAAAAAATTTCATTTCATTTTTTAAATGTTTTTGGTCTTAGGTTTAATTTAAGAGAGATGGAGAAACATTTGGAGGAACATCAGAGTCCAGGTGAGGAAATCCAAATCCTTTTAAACTCATTTACACCTAAGTACTCAAAATTTCATACATACACTTAGCTTATCTCTCTTCACCACAAGCATGACACTGTAAATACCCAAATTATTTGATGAATGATATGTCTAGAGGTATAATAAATTTCACATCTACCAATTAGCAAATTGTTATTAATTGGTGAAAATGTTATGTGAGTGGTAGGTTTAGATGAAAAAATAAAAATTAACTCAATTATTGTGAAATTGTGTATGTTGCATTACTCTTCCTTAATACAAAATCCCATCGAATCTAGCTCTTCCATAAACAAACAAACACCCAAACCCTACCCATAAGAACCTCCAAAGCCAAATCCATCACAGTATAGATAGGCCTAGGGTCATCAGCAATGAGCTTCTTGAGAGTTGAGAGTTCCACTATTCCTACAAGTTACCGCGTGAAGCACCACAAAAGTCATATGAAGGGGGCTAGGTAGTAGGTATGTATTACTAAACTTGAATTTGTGTTTGTACTTATTTATTGATTGGATCCTTTGATTGTTGGATTGAAGTTGAAAAAAAGACACATAACTTTCCAAGAAGTGACCCAATTTATTTTAAGACACAGCTCCAATTGAACCCTTCTTTCAGAATAAGGTCCAAAGAAAAAATAATAGATTTGAAATTCAATCCCCGCCTACACAAAAAATCGATTGGTATCTTAGTTTGATAATAAAGAACTATTACCAGGAGTGAACATCATAGGTTAAAGCTCTCTCTAAAAAAATAAAAATAAAAAGTTAATAAAACAAGTTGATGTAGTATGCTTTACATAATAAAATTGATCTTACTTCATTACTTGCGCTTGATAATCTCATTATTGTTATCATCATGTCATTTCTATTATTCATTTTTGTTTTATAAGAATTCCTATTATTCATTGGTTTGTCACATGATGTAATTTTAATAAACCATGCCACGAAAAAAAGAAAAGAAAAGAAAAAAAAGAAGTCACTGCTTGTTTGTGTTATTATTTTATTCAAATAATAAATTCGGGTCCATTAGATAATAAATTAAACTTTAAATTACCCTTACTAAATAGAGAATAGTAAATACCGCAAGCAGTTTAATATATTGATCCAAAACTTGGGAGAAAATTGCTTTTTGCCCCTTTCAAAAAAAAAAAAAATCCAGCATTTTGCCATATTTCTCAAACTAAATAGGAAAATGCCCCTCTTTTGAAATCGAGTTTCTGAAAATCGATTTAGGCCCTATAACGGCGTTTTTAAGGACCCTATAGTGACGTTTTAAGGACCTATAGTGACGTTTTGTAACTCGATTTTCATAAAGTCGAGTTACATGCAATTTTTTTTCTTTTTTTTTTTTACCTATAACTCGACTTTATGAAAATAGAGTTACAAACGTCACTATAGATCCTTAAAACGTCACTATAGGGTCCTTAAAAACGTCGCTATAGGGCCTAAATCGATTTTCAGAAACTCGATTTTCAAAAGAAGGGCATTTCTCTAATTAGTTTGAGAAAGATGGCAAAATGCTGGATTTTTTTTTTTAAAAGGGGCAAAAAGCAATTTTGTCCCCAAAACTTGTCCTTGGAACATTGACTAATTTACCTTAACCACAAAGGTTTTTTTTTTTTTTTTTGAGAAACAACTACAAAGTTAATTATAAATGAAAAAAAATATTATATTCCTAGTTTCCCACAAAATTATCAAATAAAAGGCGTAACTACTAAATTTTCCAAAACTCGACAATTTTAAAAATAATTTTTTTAATCCTCCAAGGGCATCAAATAACAATGTTCAAAAATTGGCTGTCTCCATTGGGATCAAAACTTAAATATTCTTTTTTCTTCTTTGAGGCATCAATGTGTGCACATTGCCATGTGATGCCCCCAGGGACGAAAAAGATTTCCCTTGAAACTAGTTTGAAGAGAAACCCTTCAAACTCAATAAATATCATTTTGTTGGATATAAATTTTGAAAATCTAAATATGGAGTTGCATGTTCTTATTATATCCTCTATACTTGCAAAATTTCAAGAAGATCAAAGATCAATAGTTATATTATTAATCAAATGTTTAAAATTTAAAGTTTTTGTGTTCTAAAATTATGTATAAAAAATAAGTTTATTGATCAAATAGTAAATAACATCTTATTTAAACGAAATTTGATATGCATGTTAAGAACATAAAAATCATAAAATTCAACGGTTAAATTTTCAAAATTCACATCCACTAAAAAGATATAAAAGGAATTTGAAGAGTTTTCTTCAAACCTTGTCCCCTAGATAGTAGATAGTCAATCTTAAAAAAAAAAAAAGTTTTATTTTTAAAATTGTGAGTTTTGGAAAATCCTAGCTCTCTCAATCTCATGATTTAGTGAAATATGAATTGAGTGTTTTGGTTATAGTTGATTTGTGCTCAAATGTTAAGTTTGGGCATTAGCAACCCTATTGAGGACAAAACTCAATTCTCTTATACCCCTTTAAATGCGTGGTTTGCATTTCATACACATGACATGACCTCGATCTTCTTTGCTAAAAATAACTTGATTCTTTTTGGGAAGGTAGAAATTAGGTTGAACCACCTCTAGTGGCCTATTTAGATTTGGGAGATCATTAACTTTGTTTTGATTCCTATTTTAACTTGAAAAAAATTTGGTTTACATTTGTGAGTTTGGTTAACTAATTCTTATTTGCTTATTTAAGTTGGTTAAAGAAAAAACTTGCTTATTTGTAATAACGTTTTTCTCTCACATCTATATTTTTATTCCTAAAAGTTGAAATATAACATTTATTGTTGTTACGCTTCTATTGAGCCATATCAGTAGCCATATCATCCGCCTATTCTAACATTTTCTCTCTCCTTTTGAATTATTTTCTTTTTTCCATTCTATTAAATCCATATTTTGTCCACAGAACAAGATGAAATCTCTCTCTCTCTCTCACACTCTCTCTCTATATATATTTTTTTTCTTTTCTTTCATTTGGTGGATTTTTAATTCTTTATTGCACCTCTAATTTAGGTTGATGAATTTTTTTGTTGAATTTTACTTTGGGTGATGCATTGGTTGTATTTTAATTTATCCTTTTCATATCATTTTCTTCAATTGTTGAATGTTATCCAATGATATTATATAATGATATAATGTTATTTTATTACGTAGCATAGCTTGGATAATTTGTTGTTTACAATTATACATTGTCTTTTGAGTATTCTTCTACTCACCTGTTTTCATATAATTTTGCTATTTCTCTCACATTATCTCCCAAAAATGTGATTACTCTCTCTCTCTCTCTCTCTCTCTCTCTCTCACACACACACACACACACACACATTTATTCTTTCTTGCAACTCTACTTTAGATACTTTGAGTTAATCCATTTTGATGGTGTGTTTTGTGAGCTCCTCATCACATGTACTCTCTCTCCCTCTTATAGTTTTTGTTTAAGTTAATTCTTAGATATTTGGAAAGTGAGAATTTGGGTTTATATCAAAATACAATTCACATGACTGTGTATTTGACTATGCCAATCAATTATTTGAGTAATAGCAATTGTAAATTTGTGATGATGTTGATTAATATGACAATTTCCTTAAGAGAATACGAATTTTAAAGAATTAATTTGAAACTTAAAAAAATTTAGTTGTAGAAAAAATAAAAGGAAAACATAACACACTATAACAAAAGTTTGAAAAATATAGACCTCTTCAAAAAAGACTAATATCAATCAAAAACACCCAATTTTTTCCAAAAAAAGAAAAAACCCAAAATAATAGAATGATATATTTGTAGAGATAGAGAGATAAAAAATACTTTTAGAAATAGTTCAATTTTTGAGGAGAAAAAATTTTCTTCAATAAATTTTAGAGAATTAGTCATACATTATATCACATTATAAAGTTATTATATATTCGTACGCATAACGTGGATTTACAGCTAGTTAAATAAATAAGCTTAACAAAAGTTGTCAAATACAATGTGTGTCTAGACCAGAGGCTTGCCCTCTCCCCCCCCCCCCCTACTCCTCCTAAAATATTCCATATGTACTACTATTAGGAATTTTTTTAAATGCTTTACCCTCCTTGATGTAGAAATTAAACACAAATCAGGAAAAAATCTTCCTGCCTGCTGAAATAAAGGGAAGTGACAAGCTTACCTAATGCCCAATAAGTCAATGACACCGTGTAAGGAAAGAAAAAAAAAAAAAAAACAGAAAACAGGGAAAAAGTTTCTGACACAAGCAAAAATAAATGGAAGAATTTCCCTAGCACAATAAACACACCAAGGGCTTTGACTTGTCAGCTGTTAGCTTTAATTATCATGCACTTAAGCTTAGCATAATAATATAATAATAATAATAATAAATAATAATGCATTTTAGTGTCTTTTCTTATGACATTTCAATTGATAGTCCTATATTTTACACAAATTTTTTTGTCCTCAATATTTTGACATTTCAATTTAAATTGTGGGTTTATGTTATGAACAAAAATTTTAATTATTTTTAAAAATAAATGGAAAGTCGAAATTTACCTATAGTTTCAAAAACAATCAAGAAAAGATAGTGAGATGTGTATACAACTTTGCAAGTAAACTGCTATACTTTTAATATTTTACAAATTAATTTATTTCTGCAATTTATTTTATAGTATTACTTAAATGTCTAAATATATTTAATTAGTTTTTGTATGACACTTATAGTTGTTATTGCTTTTTTTTTTTTTTTTTTTGTTAATATAGATTTTTTTTTCCTTTATATAATATATATATATTGACTTCTAATCTTGCCCCTCTGAATTGAAATCCTGGTTCCGCCACTGGTCCAAACTTCCTTTCAACAAGTAGAAGATAATGGAAGACAAAAGTACCCACCACACAGCCAACTGGAGTGAGAAGGACTTATTCCTACTTCAATCAATGAAGCTTCGATCTAAAATGTGTTGACTTAACTTTGTAACGTAAGAAAATTGATATCAAGATTGAAAAAATGGAGGTTTCCCATATTTCTACTTGACTTGCAGTCGCTTGACTCCTAGTCAATTAATAGTGATGGATCACAGAGCTCCATTCACATGTTTGAAAAAGAATCGAGTCCCATTAAATTTTGAACAAGTCTACCGACATACACAGTTACAATTACACACTCACTCTATGAGTTTCACATAGTGCCCACTATAATACAAAAATTTCTCTCTAAAACAAAAAGTTAATAAAACAAGTTAACGTTAAGTACGCTTCGTATAATAAAATTATGCTTCGTATAATAAAAATGATCTTACTTCATTACTTGCGCGTGTTAATCTCATTATTGTAATCATGTCAGTTCTATTATTCATATTTTTTATAAGAATTCCTATTATTCATTTTTTTTTTTTTTTTTTTTTT
>NW_027069694.1:444679-476444 GCF_002906115.3 Quercus suber | reverse complement strand
GCATGGTAATTTATAGGAGGCGGATTTCTGTGCTTAGTTGATTTCTGCTTTCCGTGTTTTTAACGCTTATAATGCTACCACACATTATTTCCAACCCTAAGAATTGACATAAAGTATTGTGAATGTGAGGCCTTAATATTTTTGAAATGGTCAGGTGAAACTTTATCCAAGTTGTTCTACTTGATGGTGATTTTTATGGTCAAATAAGATGAATATACTTGCCATAAATTTTTGTTCAAATTTTGTTTTTTAATTTCATTTCATGCCACCAATATGTAACATTGACCAAACTTCCAATTCCACTCATTTTAAAATTCCAATTGAATCTATGAATAGCTTAATTAATTAAAATCAATTGGTGACTAATATAAAAACAGTCCAAGCAGAGAACTAAAGGTGTTATGTGTAGAATGTTGTCTGAGTCTGTGAATTTTTTATTTAGAGAAAAGTTTAGGACCATTTGGATAGAAATTACCTGTGAATATGTGAATTCTAAACGTATAATAAAATAGATTTTGTTGAGATATCAAAAACTTAGTATGTCCCCCCCCCCCCCCCCCCCACCCTTCTCCAAAAAAAAATGTTATTTCTTTTTATAGGTTTTAGTTAGATCAATTAATAAAGTTTCCTACAAAAAAGGAAGATGAATGCAGAAAAATCATTGATATCCTTGGGACTTATGAAGAAGAATCGGGGCAAAAGGTGAACAAAAACAAAACGGCCTTATTTTTTAGTAAATCAACCAACGAAGCAACCAAACAAGTAATCAAGGCTGCATTGGGAGTACAAGAAATTGTACACTTTGAACAATATCTTGGGCTGCCATCTTTGGTGGGAAGGAGGAAGAAGGAAGGTTTCAATTTTATTAAAGAAAAAGTATGGCGTAAGCTTCAAGGTTGGGAAGGAAAGCTCTTATCTTAAGCTGGACGGGAGATCCTCATAAAAGCAGTCATCCAAGCCATACCAACATATGCTATGGGATGCTTTAAACTCCCATTAGGTCTTTGCCATGAAATTGAGACCATGATCAAGAAATTTTGGTAGGGCCAAAGGGGGGATAAAAGGAAGATACATTGGTTGAAGTGGGATGAGCTAACTAAATCAAGATTGGAGGGGGGGGGGGGTATGGGTTTTAGAGACATTGCCATGTTCAATGACTCCTTGTTGGCAAAACAAGCTTGGAGACTTTTGAAAAATCCCGAGTCCTTATTTTACAAAGTTTTTAAGGCTCGCTTCTTCCCAAATTGTACATTAATGGAGGCTAAACACACTAGTGGGGGCTCACATGCTTGGAATAGTATCTTACATGGAAGAGATGTCTTACTAAGGGGTTGCCGTTGGAGGATTGGGAATGGCAAGGCAGTGAGCATTTGGCAAGATCATTGGTTGCCAAGGAAGCATCCACCAAAGGTTCTCTCACCTATAATTGAAACATTGGCTGATGCCAAAATGGCAACTTTGATTGAGGAAACCTCTAGGAAGTGGAACCATGAGATGATTGATGGTATTTTCACCCCTTTGGAGGTAGAGCTGATCAAAGCCATTCCATTGTCACGGTGTGTGGCAGAGGATAGCTTGTTTTGGCCCTTCACAAATAATGGCTTCTACACCTCCAAGTCAGGGTATAGATTCTTGAAAGCTAAAGTGCAATCCAGAATTGAAGAGGAGCAAAGGGAGGAGGAGAGTCACCTGTGGAGGACAATCTGGTCTGTCCACGTGCCAAATAAAATTAAAAACCTGATGTGGAGGGCATGTCGTAGCTCTTTGCCCACAAAGGAGAACCTTGTGCGTCGAACGGTCATTGAGAGCCCTGTTTGTGACCGATGCAAACAAGCTCCAAAATCTGCGCTACATGCTCTATGGTCTTGTAGAGAATTAGATGTGGTTTGGGAGGAGGATAGACAGTGGCAATGCAGAAGAACCCACAACTTTGTGGACTTCAAAGAGTTATTCTCATGGCTCATTACCAACCAACAAGACCTGGAGTTGTTCTTCACTTCGGCCTGGCTTATATGGACTCAAAGGAACCTGTTACGTCTGCACAAAGCAACCATTGGCTCTCATCAGATTGCTGCAACGGCAAGAGAACGCATAGCTGAGTTTGTGCAGATTAATCCTAGACCACCCTCTTCAGCTCCACGGGCAACAGCCACTCCATCCCAGACCAGGTGGCATCCTCCTTCACAAGGCTTGGTGAAGATTAACTGTGACGACGCTACTTGCAAAGACCAGAACAAATTAGGTATTGGCGTGGTGATCCGAGATGTGAATGGTATGGTTTTGGCTTCAATGGCTGAACAGGTTCCTCAACTATATACAGCTTTGGAGATTGAAACCATGGCAGCTTCAAAAGCTTTGACCTTTGCAACACAGGTGGGATTTCACAGCGGCATCTTGGAGTCTAATTCGATGGTGTTGACTACGGCGTTGATCAAGAACAGCCCCTACCTCTCCACGGATGGTTTGCTAATGGAGGATATTAGAATTAATGCTAATTTTTTTAATCAATTACTTTACTCTCATGTAAAGAGAGAAGGTAATAAGGTTGCACATAAGTTGGCAAGACATACTCTTAGTATTTCAGATTTTTCGGTGTAGATGGAGGATGTTCCACCACCCATACGTTTTATTGTTCAAGATGATATTGTTGGTTTTTCTTAATAAAGCTTGATATGTTTCCCTCTCAAAAAAAAAAAAAAATTAATAAAGTTTCTTATTGTCAAATAAGAGATTTATGATTCAATTCCTATATATGCCACAAAACCAATTGTTATCTTGACCTAATGATTAAAACAAAAAATAATAATTATCATAGAGCAAATGTCATAAGTTTGAAATACTTTCTTGTGAATAAACTGGTAGGTTGTTATTAAATTTGCTTATGATCCATGCCAAAATTCACAAATTTAGACATCTATTTCCAATGGGCATGGTCCAATAATAGTGTTTTTTCCTTGTTTATTAGTTATTTATCTGAGTTATTATTCAGTATTCAAAGTGTATAGTGTTAATGGTATTTTTTTCCATTTCACATAATAGTAGGTGTTATTAATTAAATTCATAGTGAAATTTCCCTTGTGTGTGAGAGGAGAAAATACAATATTTCAAGAATACTTAATAATTTTCCTATTTTATAAAATTATCTATTTTTATAGACATATATATATATATTCATTATATTTTGATTTTTATAAGCTATATGTTGTATAAGAGTACTATAAGAATAAAAGTCATCAATTAAATTTTATATATAATTTCTTATTTCTACTAAAAACAAAATAGGGGAAATGGGAATTTTTAAAATCCTCCGTCTGCCACTGTTTGTAGCCACCATATATGAACAGTTTACAGAAATTTTGACCATTAAGTACACAGAGAGAGAATTTTTGTATTATAGCGGGCACTTGGTGAATGAAAAGTTGAAAACTCAAAGGGCAACCGTGTAACTGAAACCACGTATGTCGGTAGACTTGTTCAAAATTTAATGGGACTCTGATTCTTTTCTTCTAACTTGTGAATGGTGCTCTATGTTCCATCATTATTAAGTATGCATTTAACTCCAAATTAAAAAGTCAGCTTATTTTACTATTTAAATTATTTTTACTATTATATATTGGCTTCATTGTACTTTTTTGTACTATTTAAGAGTCCTATTGTGTTATTTCAATTAACTTTTACTTTTATTTATAGTACTTTCAGAAAAAAAATTTTAATTTTAGCAAAATAAACGAATCTCAAATAGGCCCTAATTGAACTAGGAGTCAAACTCTGACAGTAAGTGCAAGCAGATGGGAAACATCCATTTTTTCAATCTTGATATCAATTTTCTTATGTGACAAAATTTAAGTCCAACGTATTTTGACTGAAGTTTCATTGATTTTGGAAGTAGGAATAATCGAATAAGTCCCTCTCTGACTCAAGTTGGCTGTGTAGTGGGTGCTATTGTCTGCGTACACACAGTTTGTTTTTTTTAGAATACTAAGTATTTTTAACACATATACGGGGAGAGGGGAGAATTTTTTTTTTTTTTTTAAAGAAACTTACAATAGTGTATATCCAAAATAACATAACTTTTGAAAACACAGCATAGGCTTTAAACCTTTTAAATGTGTTTGACAACTTTTGTTAAGCTTATTTACTTAAATGTGAGAGAGAAAAGTTATAGCAAATAAGCTAGGTTTTTTCATTAACCAACTTTTTTGCTTAACATTGCTGTTTGTCTCATCTAAACAAATAAGTTAGCCAAACTCAAAAATGTAAACCAAAATTTCAAGGTAAATTAGAAAACAAAACAAAACTAATGATCTTCGGAATCCAAATAGGCCACTTGTGGTGGTTTAACCTAATTTCTACCTTCCCAAAAAGAATCAAGTTATTTTTAGCAAAGAGTTTATGTATATGAAATGGAAACCATACAGTTAAGAGATATAAGAGATTTGAGTTTTTTCCTTGGTAGGGTTGCTAATGCCCAAACTTAACATTTGAGCACAAATCAATTATAACCAAGACACTCAGATATATATTTGACTAAATCATGAGGTTGAGAGAGCTAGGATTTTCCAAAACTCACAAAATTTTTTTTTTTTAAATATTTTAGAATAACTCTCTAGAGGACAAGGTTTGGAGGAAAGCCCATCAAATTTCTTTTATATCTTTTTATTGGGTGTGAATTTTGAAAATCTAACCGTTAGATTTTATAATATTTATGTTTTTAACGTGCACGTCAAATTTCTTTCAAATCAAATGTTATTTACTATTCGATTAATAAACTTATTTTTTATATATAATTTTAGATCACAAAAACTTGAAATTTAAACATTTGATTGATAACATAGCTATTAATCTTTGATCTTCTCGAAATTTTGCAAACATAAATGATATAATAAGAACATACAATCTGACGTTTAGATTACAAAATTTACATCCAATAAAAAGATATCTGTAGAGTTTGAAGTGTTTCTTTCCAAACTACTTTGGAGAGAAGCATTTTCCCTCTCTAGGAGCTTCCCATGGCAATGCGCACACATTGATGCCTTGAAGAAGAAAAAAGAATATATAATTTTTGATCTCAATGGAGAGCCAATTTGTGAACATTGTTATTTGATGCCCTTGGAGGATTAAAAAAAATTATTTTTAAAATTGTGGAGTTTTGGAAAATTTAGTAGTTACAGCTTTTATTTGATAATTTTTGGGGAAAATAGAAATAAAATATTTTTTTCATTTATAATTAACTTTGTGGTTAAGGTAAATTAGTTTATGTTCAAAGGACAAGTTTTGGGTCAATTAAACTAGTTGCGGTATTTACTATTCTCTATTTAGTAAGGGTAATTTAAGGTTTAATTGATTATCTAATGGACACGAATTTATTATTTCAATTTAACAATAACAGAAGCAAGCAGTGACTTTTTTCTTTATCTTTTTTTACATGGCATGGTATATTAAAATTACATCATGTGACAGACCAATGAATAATAGAAATTCTTCTAAGAAAAATGAATAATAGAAATGACACGATGATAACAATAATGAGATTAACAAGTTCAAGTAATGAAGTAAGATCAATTAATTTACTTAACATTAACTTGTTTTATTATCTAATTTAGATTGGAAAAATTAATTTTCTTTGGACCTTATTCTAAATAAATTGGGTCTCTTCTTGGAATGTTATATGTGTGTCTTGGAAACTTCAATCCAACAACCTAGGCATCCAATCAATAAATAAGTACAAAAACAGATTCGAGTTACCTTCTACCTAGCCTCCTTTTCATATGACTATTCTGGTGCTTCACGCGGCAACTTTTAGGAACGGTGGAACTTCCAACTCTCATGTCAAGAAGCTCATTGATATTCTTCTTCTTCTTTCTTCTTCCCTTTTTATTTTTTTATTTTTTTATTTTTATTTTTATTTTTTTTGAGAAATAAGCTCATTGATATTCGATTCACCATCTATTCAGCTTTGTTTCAATCGAGAAAAGTCAAAGGTCAGACACTTGCATCTATATTTTTAAAATTTGAAGTTTTTTAGGGGATAAATGTAAGGTATTGGGTAATAATCTATTTAAAGAAAATTTTTATGAGAAAAGAACAAAAAATAATTAATTTTTTGAAGTTTTTTTTTTTATTTTTCATTAAAGTGATATTAAATTTTTTTTTTTAAATAAATTGTTAACGAATGTCCTAAGGACATTCGTTTTAGTATGACCTATGTTGGATTCAATTAATGTGTGCCCCTAGGGGCACATATTAATCATCTATTTTGAAAAAGTTTTTATGAAAAATTGAAAAAGCTGTCAAAACAGTGAATTATTTTTTCATTTTTTCATAAAAAGTTTCCTAAAATGATTTACTATATATGCCCTAAAGTCACGCGTTAGTAAATCTCATATATATATATATATATATATATATATAAATGTTAGTAAATCCCAAAAGAGTGAATTATTTTTTCATTTTTTCATAAAAAATTTCCTAAAATGATTTACTATATATGCCCTAAGGGCATGCGTTAGTAAATCCCATATATATATATATATAATGTTAACGGATGTCCTTAAGGCAATAGTTAACAATCTATTTAAAGAAAAATTTTACAAGAAAAGAAAAAAAAAACAACTAATTTCTTGATAGTTTTTTTCATTTCCCATAAAAGTGGTATCAAAACTTTCTTAAAATGTATTGTTAACCATTGCTGTAAATGCATTCATTAGCATGATCCATATATATATATATATATACACATACTTATGAGTGACTGGGTCAACACAATTTTAAAATAATGGAGGATTAGGTTTTTGAAGTGGGTTTTTAGTTAATTATGGATACAACCAAAAGGAAGTAGCTATTATTAGAAACTAGAATCTGATAAAAAATGGAAACAGTTTGTGTTTTTCATGTGTATTGTACCTGATAGAATGTTGATATGTATTTAATACTTAACATCTTGTTGGGTTAGCGCAACTAGTCTTCCACACCCCCACCCCCCCCCCCCCCCAACAAAAAAAAAAAAAGATTTTACATTTTGCTTGCTTCTAATAGAAGTTATGATGAGGAGAAATAGAGTTCCTTATTGATGAGCCACTGGCCTTGGTACAACAGAACCCTCCACCCTACTCTTCTTCTACACATTCTACTTTTGGGTGGGGGAGAGTCCTATATATAAGATGATTCAACTTACATTATACTGACTTTAATCCTAGTCAACCATAAT
This sequence comes from Quercus suber, assembly GCF_002906115.3. NCBI lineage: Eukaryota > Viridiplantae > Streptophyta > Magnoliopsida > Fagales > Fagaceae > Quercus > Quercus suber. Next base: position 469,237 of record NW_027069694.1, on the reverse strand, counting down.
TTTGTGATTAGGTTAGATTGCTTGACAAATAATGCAATCTGTACTGTGATGGATTCGTCTTCAGAGGTTCTTATGGGTAGGGTTTGGGTGTTTTTTTTTTTGTTTATGAAAGAGCTAGATCCCATGAGATTTTGTATTAAGAAAGAGTAATGCTATATACACATCTTCACAATAATTTAGTTAAAATGTTTTTAATTTTAATTTTTGTTTACACCCACAACTTGCATAACATTTTTACCTACTAATAACAATTTGCTATTTGGTAGATGTGAAATTAATTATATCTCTAGACAAATTGTTCATGGATTAATTTGGGTATTTAAATATAGGAAGGATGGATTTTTGTTGATAGTAGGTTTATGGTGTCATGCTAGTGTTGAAGAGAGATAAGCTAAGTGTATGTGTGAATTTTTTAGATTTAGCAAATGAGATTTTCAGTCAGGTGTAAATGAGTTTAAATTGATTTGGATTCCTCACTTGGACTCTGATGACTGATGTTACTTCAAATGTTTCTCAATCTCTCTCAAAATTAAACCTAAGATCAAAAACATTTAAAAAAAAAATAAAATGAATTAAAAAAAAAAAAAAAAAAAAAACAAACAAACAAAGATTTTGTTATTATTCTTTCTGTTTTTTCGATAGCTAATTAGGCTATTCTTTGTTCTCCATCTGAATTTTTTTTTCTTTGAGATTTTTTTACTCTGCTCTTCCCAGATTTTTCCTTCTTTACCAATACAACAAGCCTCTCTCCAAAGTTTTTCATTCTCATTTCTCACCCTAGAAAACCTCCTCAAGACTACCACCTTAAGATGTTCATACTTCTTCATGGGAAAGATCCCTCTCATTTAAATCATCCAATTAAATCCAGAGCTAATATATGTGATATTTTAAAAAATCCAATGGTCTTAAAAAGCCCATTTAAACTACACAAATTCAGTTTTCTTCATTTCTTGTTATCCCCACTTTTTATTTTTATTTTTTATCATTAACCTTAAAAGTTGGCTGGAAAATCAATGAAAACTGAATCTGAATTCAAATTGAGGAACAAAATACGATAAAAATGAATTTGAAAATGAGTTAAGAATAAGATATGTGATATTTTTAAAATCCAATGGTCTTAAAAAAACCCATTTAAACTACACAAATTTAGTTTTCTTCATTTCTTTTTTTCCCCACCTTAAAAAAATAAAATAAAATAAAATAAAATAAACCTTAGAAGTTGAGAAATGCTATGTCCACAGCTTATTACTTATAATTTGTTATGAAAATGTTGTAGACGTATTACCTCTTTTAAAAGTTAGCTGAAAAATCCATGAAATTAAATTGAATTTGAATTCAAATTGAAGAACAAAATGCCATAAAAATTAATTTGAAATTAAGTTTAAGAACAAAATACCTTTAAATATTTGTTTTTGTCATTGTACCATAGGGATTTAAGTGAGTCCACAAAAAATGCAAAAAAAGGAAAAATCATGGAAGCAAAAAATAAAAGCATGTGGCTAGAACTAAACTCCCAATGGAATGCTAGATATACAAACTGGTCCTATATTATGTTGAATATTAGCTCTGATACCATGTTAAATAGAGAATATTATCAAACGCAATGTGTTATACCATGTTGTGTATGCTATAGTAGATGCGGAAGGAGAAGCATAGAATAAGAACATCAAGAACACGAGGGTTACGTGGTTCAGCCTTGTCGGCCTACATCTACGGAGGAATCCCTTAAGGGCTACATCTTTATTGTATAAGAGTGTAGTACAATAACCTGTGTTACAATGAACCCTAACATGAGTATATATAGGCAACTAAACCCTAGACTACTAGTACAAGTAGGACTGGGCTTGGGCCTATTACATTGGGCTAATATATGTCTAATATATATCTCTAACACCCTCCCTTAAACTCAAGGCGGAACTTAATGAAGACTTGAGGTTGGATAAGCATGAGAAGATCACTTAGAGATGCTTTGAAGAATGCCTTTGAAGAAACCACAATGAAGAATGTGCCAATTGACCAATTTTGGAGTTTCAAATGAAGAAACGGAGTCCAAAATTGGAATCTACGCGAGAAACTGAGCAAGATAGGCCCTTTCGGAAATTTTGACTTTTGGTCAAAGGACAACGCAAAAAGTCAAAGTCAAAGAAAGTCAAAGTCAACGGTCAGAGCTCATTGGTCAGATCTGGGTGGTCCAGGTCGGGTTGGTCCGGGTCAACAGTCAGCAAGGTGACGTGGGTTGACGAGGCAACACTGCTGACGTGGCGAGCTGCGTGGCTGATGACGTAGTTAGGGCTGACGTGGATCAAGCTGACGTGGCATTTGCTGATGTCATGATGACATCATCACAGTAATCGGCGAGTGACTGGCGCGTGCGAAGTTCACTGGCGCGTGGCGTTGATCCAGAAGTATGACGGCGCGTGTAAGCGAGATAACGGCCGTACTTCTCGGGTTTTGCAAATCGGCAGGCCACGAGTCCGATAGACCAGCACGTGTAGTCTCAATCCTATTCGAGATTTGTGGCGGCGCGTGGGTGATTTTCCGGAGCCAGCTGCAGCGCGTGGCGGCGCGTGGCTGAGTTTCTAGTGACCGGAGTTCTGGATTTTCCTCACGAGAGGCCGAAGAGCACATATGTGGGGTTGATTTCTTCAGGCAAAGTCTTGATTTGCACAGATCTGATAAGGAGAGGCACAGATTGCTTGGGCTTGAGGATCTAGACACAGCAGTGAGCCATGGCGACTGCATGATGCCGTGGGGTCTGGATTTGAAGCTAAGCGGGGGCATTGTGAATCTGTGCTATGCATGTATGAATCTTCTTTGCTGTGTAGAGATGTTTGTTTGATGCCAAGAACGAAGTTTGGCTCTGATACCATGTTGAATATTAGCTTTGATACCATGTTAAATGGAGAATATTATCAAACGCAATGTGTTATACCATGTTGTGTATGCTAGAGTAGATACGGAAAGAGAAGCATAGAATAGAAACATCGAGAACACGAAGGTTACGTGGTTCAGTCTTGTCGGTCTACATCTACAGAGGAATCCCGTAAGGGCTACATCTTTATTGTATAAAAGTGTAGTACAATAACTTGTGTTACAATGAACCCTAACATGAGTATATATAGACAACTAAACCCTAGACTACTAGTACAAGTAGGACTGGGCTTGGGCCTATTACATTGGGTTAATATATGTCTAATATATATCTCTAACACATTAAATCACACATATAACCACAAAATTTACCATATATACCAAGTACCGACACCCACAGAAGCATGCTCACAATCAACACAAGTGAAAAATTAATACATATCGAGTAGGTAATAATAACTACGAATACAAGGAAGTCAAGTGCTTAACAATTATTAGAACAAAACACAAAATTTAATTGTCCATCAAATAATTAATTTAAACCCTCTCATGTTCAAACTTGACCTCTTTAACAAGTCTCGAGTAGAATCACCAATTTGTGAACACCATCACGTGAATCTTGATGCATCTAGAGGTTGGGTAATGTTAATAAGTAAATTAACATCTAGAGGTTGGAGAGTCCATTAATGTACGTCTAAGGTTCACATATGCCAAACTCTCAAAAAGCCTCCTCTAGTGATTAAGTTTGAAGAAACCCAAGTTCTGGTGGTGTAAAAGTTACTGCCGCATCTAGAATACATTGTTGCTAGAAGTCAAAGCTTCAAGTGGATATTTGGACTCATAAGTGAGTTGTTTATGTTCAACAGAGTTCTACTATTGAAGAGTTCTTAAATTTGAAGCTACGTTGGATAATGTTTTTTTTTTTTTTTTAAGAATGACGTTGGATAATGTTAATAAGTACTATCGGGTTATAGCAATTTAGAATATGGTTATTCTAATACTGTAAAACTTCAATTCATTAGTGAATCTAGTTTCCTTCAGGTTGGTGGTGAAGCCTTTGCAGTGGTTTTAAACTTAAGCTCATGAGTGATTATAGTCTCTAAAGTTTAACATTATCAATTTTAGTTCCTAAAAAACTTAAAGTGATCGCTGGTGGTGAAGCCTTTGCAGTGGTTTTAAACTTAAGCTCATGAGTGATTGTAGTCTCTAAAGTTTAACATTATCATTTTTAGTTCCTAAAAAACTTAAAATGATTGCTTTTGTCCCTATAGGGTCAGTCTATAATTTGGCCAAGTAATCTAAGGGACTAAATGTGTGATCACTTTAAATTTTAGGGGCTAAAATTGCTCATGAGTTAATTGACCCATTGGCTTTTCCTTACATTATCATATTCGGTACTATTTGTTTTCCTTATAGGAAATCTTTCATCTTTGAGAATTTTGGACCTTGCAACTAATCAATTTAATGGAACTCTCACTCAAAGTCTTGGACGACTCTCCAAATTAGACTCTCTATATATTGATTCAAGTAAGTTGAAGGGTGTTGTATCCGAAGTTCATTTTGCCAATTTGACAAGATTAACACAACTTCATGCATCTCAAAATCAATTGGAAAATCGACTTGCTCTAGAAGTAAGTCACAATTGGATCCCTCCTTTTCAACTGTACAAGTTAGTATTAAGATCATGGAATTTAGGGCCAAATTTCCATCATGGCTTTGTTCACAAAAGCGTCTTTGATATTTGGATACATTCAACACCAATATTTCAGATGTAGTTCCTCATTTGTTTTGGAACATGTCTTCTCAATTCCTATATCTAAAATTGTCTCTCAATCAGATGTATGGAGAGATTCCAAATATTCCAATGGTTTTTTTTTTTCTCTAGTGCAATGATTGATATGAGTTGAAATTGCTTCAGAGGTCCGTTACCTTTTATATCCTCAAATGTGAGCATATTAGATCTTTCAAACAATTTATTGTCTTGATCTATATCTCACTTTTTGTGTTACAAGATGAATGTGCCCAAACAAATGGAATATCTTGGTTTGGAAAAAAAATCTTTTATTAGGGGAAATAGCTGACTGTTGGATGATGGGACATTATGGGCTTTTGCCCTTAAATTTTTTTTTATTTTTTTATTTTAGCAATTTGCCCCTATTGCAAAAATATATAGGGATATGCCCCTGTTTCGATACTGGATTACCATAAAATCGAGTTTCAATGATATACTCGATTCGTAGAAAATCGAGTATGCCCGATCAAACTTAAAAAAAAAAAAAAAAAGAAAAAAAAAAGGAAAAAGAAAAAAGAATGGAAACATCCTTGAGAGGTTCATTACCCAAATCCTTTTCTCGCCATACCCATATCTGTGAGGACGCTATTTGGTGCTTATGGAAGCAGTTAGGAAGGAACCAATGGTTATTGGTTGATGCTATGGGCTATAACGGAATCCGGTAAACTAAAGAAGACAAAGGTTCAGCGCAACCTTGTTGGAGTAAGAAGCTTGAAGGGCTTAAGTACACTAGATAGATTAGGCTTCAAGGGTTTTCTGCTGTTCATATATCCCAACTTTATTCTTTAGTAGATTATTGACCGCTTGGAGGACGGCGGAAAGGTTTTACGCCGAGGCTTTAATTTCCTCTTCGATAACACATCGTTATATTGTCGCTGTATTATCTCTCTTCCCTTAATCTTTGCCATTTACTTTTTGTTTTGAATGTGATTTTAATTAGTTGTTTTGAATGTGATTTTAATTAGTTTAGATTGTTTATCAATTCTGTTATTAGCTTATGTTTATTTTCCACACATATATTGTTTGACATTAAGCTTGAATTGATAATTTTGTAATTGGGTGTCTAAACATTCATAGTGTTTTACACACATTTTGAACATTCAAGAAGGAAATTCTGAAGAACTTTAAGGACTCTACTCTAGAAACACCTCTAGCCACAGCTAGCTAGAGATCAATCAAGCCAGTTGAAAGACACTCGAAGCTTAATTATGTTGTATATTAGTTTTAAATGATCAATGGCTTGCCTGTTGTAACCATATAAAATTTGATTTTACAACCTATATGGATTAAAATGATACTTCGGACTGTCGTTAACGTTCATATGAAGAAACATCATATTCCACATGTCAATGGAGTGGATATAGATAACAATATTATTAACAACCAGCTCAAAGATCATTTAGAAAACATCGAAACATTGATTGACAACATTAAATGATATTCGCACTAAATATTAAGAATCTTAATAAAATTTTCATAGCTACCAAGTTTTTGCCACAACACCCCTAAGCTTGTACTCCATGCGATCCAAGAATTGAAAGTACAAAATTCTCCATTACTTGTTTAAAAGTAAAGGACCCCATAAAACCAAAAACCAACAACAAATCCAAGTGCCATGCTCACGTAGAACCAATCCACTTCAAGTCCACGTGTATCCTTGCTACCTTGTTTTCAATGTTGGGGTTTACATCATTTAAAGTACAATTATCAATAAGTAGAGGTCCACAAAGTTCATTTCCAATAAAACTAGAAGCATTAATGTTTTGAAGCTGAGTGCTTGAAGGAATTTTGCCAATTAATTTGTTGTCAAATTCAACTGAATCAAAAATGTCAAACTCGACAAACTTGGAGGAATCTCACCTTAAAGTTGTTTTACAGAAAAATCAATAGATTCCAGTGATCCCATTAAACCTACGCTCTCAGGAATCCTTCCAGTGAAGATATTAAATGAGAAATTCAATGATTGTAATCCTTGGAGACTAGTCACTTCATTGGGGATCTCTCCAGAGAAATTGTTCTTCAAAAGATCTATACTTTTTACTAGCCGAAGAATGGTGCCATACTTAACAACTCGCCTCTTCATCACAAGCAATGCACTTTCAAATTGCTCATGTTCAGCATATCCTAATGAGAAACTATATGAATAAATGGCATGTTTTGAATTTTTATTTGTAGTCATGGCACTGAAATTCATAATTCATGTAGGTATGCCTCCAAATAGCTTATTAAGGGAGAGGTCCAAGATTTGGAGTGAAGTTAGAGCACAAACTTCTTTTGGCATATGACCATGAAAATTATTTAAGCAAAGGCTGAGAATCATCAAGTTCGAAAGTCTAAGTTCTATCCAAGAAGGTATGCTTCCAACAAATTCATTTTCACCAATATCAATGGTCACCAGCTTTTACAATTTTCAAAGAGGATGGTAATTTTCCAGAGAATTTTTTGTCATATAGCATAAATACCTAAGATCAATCAAAGATCCAATGCATGCTGGAATACTTCCAGTGAAATTATTGTTTCCCAAATTTAAGGCCGACAATCTTTGCCACATCATCCAAGGACATTCTGGGCTTTTGCTCTTAATTTTTTTTTTTTTTATTTAGCAATTTGCCCCTATTTCGAAACTATATAGGGATATGCCACTGTTTTGATACTCGATTACCTTAAAATCAAGTTTCAACGAAATACTCGATTCGTACAAAATCAAGTATGCTCGATCAAACTTAAAAAAAAAAAAAAAAAAAAAAAAAAAAAAAAGAAAAAAAAGAGAGAGAGAAAAAATTGCATGGAACTCGAGTTCCATGCAAAACATTTTTTATAAGTGTGATCGTTCCATATTCAGGGAGACTTATAGTGGCATTTTTAAGCCATATAGTGACGTTTTTAAGCTTTATAGCGGCGTTTTTCTGCAAAATTTTTTTATAAGTTTGATTGCCCCATATACCAGGTTTAGGGAGCCCTATAGTGGTGTTTTTAGCCATTTAGTGACGTTTTTAAACCCTATAGCGGCGTTTTCTGCAAAAAAAAATTTATAAGCCTGATTGCCCATATACCAGGTTTAGGGAGCCTTATAGTAGCGTTTTTTATCCCTATAATGACGTTTTTAAGCCCTATAGCGCGTTTTCCTGCAAAAAATTTTATAAGTCTAATTGCCCCATACCAAGTTTAGGAGCCCTATAGTGGCGTTTTTAAGTCCTATAGTGACGTTTTAAACCCTGTAGTAGCGTTTTAAAACTCGATTTCTGTAAAATCGAGTTCCATNTATGCAGTGAAGCAAGGACTTGCAACTGAATCTCGCAGGTGGCTTGCAACTGGCAAGCCGCCAAAAGATGCACATGAGTGAAGCATGTAGAAGCTGAACCATTGTGCCAACTGTAGCACTACAGAACAAAAAGTCCAAACTGGCCATTTAGTTAACTCGCGGCTTGAACTCGCGACTCAGTCAAGCCGCGAGGCCAAGTCGCCAGCCAACTCTGTTTTGGAAAAATGACTCTTCGCATTTCAAACACACACTAGTATATATAAACCCTTATACCCACGAAATGTAGAGAGCTTCTAGAGAGAATTTGAGAGAGAAACCCTAGAAAAAAACAAGATTGACTCATTCACAATCTTTTCATAGAGACTCTTCAAATTCTTCTACTCTCACCCTCTCTATTATTACATCCTTGAGAGGTTCATTACCCAAATCCTTTTCTCGCCATACCCATATCTGTGAGGACGCTATTTGGTGCTTATGGAAGCAGTTAGGAAGGAACCAATGGTTATTGGTTGATGCTATGGGCTATAACGGAATCCGGTAAACTAAAGAAGACAAAGGTTCAGCGCAACCTTGTTGGAGTAAGAAGCTTGAAGGGCTTAAGTACACTAGATAGATTAGGCTTCAAGGGTTTTCTGCTGTTCATATATCCCAACTTTATTCTTTAGTAGATTATTGACCGCTTGGAGGACGGCGGAAAGGTTTTACGCCGAGGCTTTAATTTCCTCTTCGATAACACATCGTTATATTGTCGCTGTATTATCTCTCTTCCCTTAATCTTTGCCATTTACTTTTTGTTTTGAATGTGATTTTAATTAGTTGTTTTGAATGTGATTTTAATTAGTTTAGATTGTTTATCAATTCTGTTATTAGCTTATGTTTATTTTCCACACATATATTGTTTGACATTAAGCTTGAATTGATAATTTTGTAATTGGGTGTCTAAACATTCATAGTGTTTTACACACATTTTGAACATTCAAGAAGGAAATTCTGAAGAACTTTAAGGACTCTACTCTAGAAACACCTCTAGCCACAGCTAGCTAGAGATCAATCAAGCCAGTTGAAAGACACTCGAAGCTTAATTATGTTGTATATTAGTTTTAAATGATCAATGGCTTGCCTGTTGTAACCATATAAAATTTGATTTTACAACCTATATGGATTAAAATGATACTTCGGACTGTCGTTAACGTTCATATGAAGAAACATCATATAAGTCCTTGCTTCACTGCATAGTCTTAAGTATATCTTCACACTCTCTCACACACTACCCTTACATGATTCCCACCTAAATACATGGTTTCTAAATGCTGAAATACAAGTAAATTTGGCACAGAATAAAGCCAACAAAATGGTTGATTAAATTCAACCTTACACCTTTCTTTAGCCAAATTTGCAGCCTTTTGTCCCAACATGAATGTGAACAACATAGAATCTAATTCCAAGAACCTGAGGTATCAAGTTTCCTTAGCTTGCATATGAGTACCACCATCAATTGCCAGCATAAGTCTTGCTACTTAATTTCTGGGCTGGCATAAGACTCACTACTTTGCGGGTTCTCTAAAAGTATAATGCACTTGATTTCAAGTAATAGGTATTTAGATTTTAGAGGCTTGAGTTCTTGCATGAAATGCGACATGATGCTAGTAAAATGATTGTTAGAGATGTCCAATCTTCTGAGATATTTCAATTTAGTTATAGCCAAAGGTTGAAAACAGAGTTTTTTTTTTTTGATGATAAAGGTTGAAAACAGAGTTGAATAAAAAAGAAAATGAAAGAGAAATAGAGAAAGAAAGTGAGTAAAAATGAGAGAAAATAAGAAAAAGGAACCACCGAGAACTAACTTTACATGGAGCAAATGGCCTAATGACATGTGTCCTAATAACTGTAATATCCTGTAATCAAAACGACACTGTAAGAGACCAGTTTTATCTGGACGACTAGTAAAGGAAATCGTATAAGAATATATCTCATAACTCATAAGTTACAAATAGAGTGAGGTTAGTACTCCTATGCTAGTGGTTTGCTTTTGAATTTTTGTGTTTGAGGAGTATAGGTAAGTGAAATGAGTGAGTAAATCAGGTAACGAAAAAATAAAATAAAATAACATTAGGAGTACTTTTTTGTTTTTTGTTTCTGTTTTTGTTTTTATTTATTTGTTTTGTTTTGAGTAAAACATTATGAGGACTTCAGTTAGACATCATTATTTGTGTATTTGTGGATTTTATTTTTTGGTTCTTGTTTAGCTAATGATTTGGATGGTGGTGTTTGTGCATGACACTCTTAATTGGGGGAAAGGATGACACATTGATGGTAGTGGCTAGTGTAGTATGTTTGGTCATGCTCATGGTGGCACTGGTGTGGTGTGGTGTGGTGCGTTTAGTCATTCTTGTGGTGGCATTGGTGTGATGGTGATGGTGAGTACCTTTTGGTCGTGAGAGGAGAAATTAGTAACAATGGAAAGCCTGGCACTGGTTTTAGTGTTAGATACCTACCTTTTCAAAATCAGAGCTCTGAAATGCTTAAGAAACTCAAAATTTAAGCATAAACTTGGGTATTGTAATCTTTATTTTATTATAGTAGACTTATTATATTTGCATCAAGGTTTTTCCCCTACATTGGAGGGTTATGCTTTTCACGTAAATTTGGTGTTTTTGTGTAATTTTATTTTTGGGCTTGCTTGCATTATTTTCATTCTATCAATTGCTTGGGATTTTTATAAATTCGTCAATGATACTCTTACATCCATTTTTTCAAATTCACTTTCGTATTTATTTTTTCATATTTTAAAAATAGATACATTTTCTTGTCAATTATAAATATTTATCTATACTATTATTTAAGGAGCTTCTCCTATTTTGATTAATTATTTTTTAGTTCAAAAATGCCCCTATATCTTATGTTTAAGTAGAAATAAAATTAAAGGATAATCTAGTAAAAATGCAACTTTAACTCCTACTAAAACATAACCTAAAAAATAGAACTACTTTTCTATTAATTTTCAAATTGTTTTTTTTAGTCTAAAAAAAAACTTATAAATTAGATTCTCAAAATAAAATTATATATAAAAAATAAAAATGTAGAGTTCTTTTTTTTTTTTTTTTGGCAAAAAAAAGTGTTATTGCACATATAGAAGGCGTGTGATGAGGTAGTATAAAATAATAGATATACATGAGTGAAAGGTGATATTTTCCCTTATAAATTTGTGTTTATCACACGTAGACCGGGAGTAAATCCCAACAGATATGCGGTTGTAATCTACAGAGCAGGTTCCATGACTCATGCCTAATCGATCCACCCTATTTGGTCCATCATCCTGCAATAGCTAGCACATCTATGTGGCCGGATGAATAAGATCGAGCCAGTCCTATCAAAACAAGACTAATCATAACGTATACTCAGAAAAACACGACCTTGGTGGTTGTGGGTTCTCAAGCCCAAGACATGCTGTTCAAGCTTAACAGCTTCATGGTGACCTCAGTTTACTGTGTTTTGAAGAACTTTCTGGGTCTGTTGTTCAAGGACCCTCCTTTCTTTTCTGAATTGTTGAATTCTCTCTCAAGAAGCCCACTACTTTTGAGTCCAAACCCTTCTTAGCCCTCTTCTTCCAAGACTTGTTTGATTTGGGCCTTTTGTAATTAGAATTTAGTCGGGTTTTCCTGGACCATAATTGGGCCTTTGGGTCCACTAATAAAAGTGTTTGATGGGTATCCAATGAATACCTTGATCCCTGCGAGCCATGCACGTCGGTACCTAATCCACTGGAAATCTTCCAAAACAAGAGCTCGTTTGCAATGCCGAATTTCATATTTAAACGACAGCCAAACCACCTCGCCTTTCTCAAAACGCAACTTCTTCACTAGTAATAGAGGTTTTGTAATTCCAATTTGGATTTAATTTATGACGAATGAATTTAATTCCAATCTGGGGTCTCAAGAATATGATATTTTGTTCTGTAGTGCACTCCCTGCAAAATCTTGTTTGCCAAAGATAAACTCAGTTCATTGAGGGAATGTTGAAATTAGGTTAAAGCACCACTAGTGGCCTATTTTGCATACGGATTCTAGAGATCATTACAGTTTGATGTCAAAATTTTGGTTCACATGCATCCATGACATTTTCACAAACGACATTCTTAATATCATAATTCTAGAAGATAATCACTTCACCTCTATAAGTATAGAACACATGACTTGCCAAATAATCATACTAGGCTTTTGATACCTACCACAATTGCAGGCAACACTTGCTTCAAGTCTAGAATAACCTTGGTGAGCATTGAGAATAGAAAAACTTAATATTTTATCACATCATTAAACCCTTATGGAATCACAAAATTAATGTATGTAATTAATACAATCTTATCTTGAACTATGAGAAGTATTGTGTTATCAACTTTTGCCACTTCTTCAAGCTACATATAGGGCCGGCCCTAGGCCTAGGCCATTTAGGCCATGGCCTAAGGCCCCTACCAATGGGCATAGAAAGGACCCCCCAAATATAGGGACAGTAAGAGTTTTTTATTTATTTATTATTTATTATTTATTATTTATTTTTATTTTTTATTTATTTTATTTATTTTTTAAATTAAAGAAAAAAATGTGAGTTAGTTGTACATTTTTTTCCCACTCTTAAGAAGGCCTAAAATATTAGAGCTATACTAATATATTACAAGTTTTATTATATTGGTTCTATATATTAATGTGCTAGTAATTCAATACTTATTGATTCTTTTATTGAAGGACCACCTCATTACCGCATCAGTTTGTAAGCTTTTTATAGTAAAATTTGTAGTAAGTTTAGTATTTTCTCCACACAAAAAAGAAGAATAGAATTAATAGAAATACAAATCATTCACCATTAAATGAATGAAAAATGCTAAAGGCAATACAGATTTAACGACAAAAAAATTACAAAATAATGTGACAGAAATATGATCTCTGTCACTTAAACAATATAATAAATGAGTGTTTAAATAACATTTTTTTTTCTATTGGTGATATGTCAATTTGTAAAACATATATAGTAAGTATCATTAGCCCACTTTGGGTAAATTAATCATATTAATAAGTAAGAATTAATAATAGATTTGAAAAAAAATAAAAAATATATATATAATAAAAAAATAAAAAATATTATTTAAGTGATATTTAGATGTAAAAAGGCCCATTTAAAATTTTTGCTGTAGGAACCATCTTGGGCAGACTTGGCTACTTAGAATTTTATTTCCAAATAACATTAAATATTAAAAAAATTTGTTAGTTGACACGTTTTAAAACAATGTTGAAAACTAGCATCTCGAGTGTTTAAAACTCGAATTTCAAGATAAAAATCGAGTTTTTAAGTCTCGATTTGTGTAGATCAAATGTTGGAAATCGAGTTTTTGAGACTCGAGTTTGGAAATCGAGTCTTAAAAACTCGATTTTCACTTTGGTTTTTACTTTTTGGATCTCGAGTCTTAGAGACTCGAGGTGCTAGTTTCTTACTTTCTTCATTACCCATCTTAACTTTATATATTCTCCCTCCATACTGTGCTATTCTGCCCATTACCCCGGCTACTTATCCTCATGCATCATGGAGGATTCTTCAAAAATAGAAGAGGGTTCTTGCTGTTTAAGCTCTATAGTAGACTCTTTTGGTTGCTTGATGATTGATACAAGATCTCATCATTGACTTTGTCTTCTACATGCGAAGCAATAATTTTGTTGTGATCTATCATCCTTGATATCCCAACTGAGTCAGTTTAAGTTTTCAATTGCTTCTCCTGAGCAGCCAAGTCTTGAACATCTTTCAATGTATACTGTTTAAAAACCAGACTTCATGATCAGCACATTGATTAAATGTACATCATCAAGGACAGTTTCTTTAGGACAAGCATATTGATTAAAAGTATACTTAATTAATGGGGTTCCTGAGCAGGATACTAGCTTGGACGACCTTTCTTCATCAAGAAAACATGATGGGATGTCTTTTCTGAAAATAATGCATATCGTAAAAACTAGAAAGGCTAAATAGAATTGAGAGAATTTCATTGATTGAGAGTCAATTAAAAGAAAATGAACTGAATGAATAAATACATACACGATGCTCTGTTTATATACACAGAAAAATATAACCAACTCTATAATTGGCGCCAAAAACAGTTATTTGAATATTCTTGAAACTGTACACGTGGCAAGCTTGTGTAACTAACTCCTGGATTTGTGGAACTGACTCCTTCAACGATCCTGGATGAAGAACTCGTGATATGGCATGGCCTCAAGTAATTCCAAGACTGCTGAGTTAATCAAGTCCCCTGATGCAAGCCTTGTGGTCTGAGTAGTGCACACCTCATCAACAAATGCTGCATTACTTGCTGCCTTCATGGACTGACCAATGCACCTAGTATCAGCAACTGCTGCACCACTAGCTACCTGTGTGGCTTGAGGCATGCAACACTCTTTGCACTTTTAACACATTTTTTAACTTTCATTTATCAAAAGGCTGACCATAAAAAATATCCAGGTCTTGGAGAGTAGCAAATAAAGAAATTCAAGCATAATTGCAGAAATTGGTCATTATTTGACAGTAAGCTACTTTTAAGCAATCGAGCGCGTGAGAGATTAGAAGACAAACCTTGCAAAAATGGAACAGAAACTTCTCCACCACCAAACCTCAAAATATTATCCTTTGAATTTATATTCTATAATGCACTGTGGACATTGGCTAAGTCAGAAAAGAATAAATATTCTGGATAACAATGTTGATTAGAACCAAGGAAATGGAATTAGACAGAGGATGCAAAAAAAAAAAAAAAAAAAAAAAAAAAAAAAAAAAAAAAATGGAAGCAAAAAAAAGTTTTTGATATACACAAGTCCCATACTCTCCCAGGCACTGACACTTGATAAAATTATTACTATGCTCCTGAATTCCATGGCTCATGCAGTTCCTTTTGTTTAACCCATGCATGATATAATTGTGTTCGGGGCTCTATTTTGGGACCAATTTAATTTGGGCCGAACAGCCCAAGTCAAAACGGATATGATAAGACTCATTTGGGCCAGAAACGGACAAACACATAATGGACCTATCGGCAGAATATAACTTTGGACGACATTAGGTCACCATATTGGGCCACCACACTTATTGAATAAAAAACTCCTGAAGCCCAAAAAAACTTACTATGCTTGTCTCTTCCAAATTCAATTTCAAATAATCAAATTCTTAACCAGAGGGGCAAAGTTTAGGCTGGAGGAAGATGCATGTGGTCTTCTGCTGACATGGCAATTCTTAGCCACGTGTCAGATATGGAGCACACAAGTCAAGAAATATGGGCTACTTCAGCTGGTGCATGATCTAAATTTCCTCGCTTTTTAAGCCAAAACACTAGCCATTAAATGCCCAATTTTAGAGAATTTGAATAATTAAAAAAATTACTATAGGTTATATTAAAAACAATTTTTATTTTTATTTTTTATGTTTCTTGAAGGTGAAAAAAGAGAGTGTATGTTAATTGTTGTATATGATAAGAGAGAAACGATTAAAAAATAAAGAAAAAAATGATATTTTAATAAAATAGAGTATTTAATAGATAATTAGATATAAGTATTTTGAAAAATAGTTAGCTAAAATAGAAAAAAATATATTCTTATTTTAAAATAGATTGTAATTTTCACATAAACTGATGTGAATGTTTTTATGATGCAACCTTATTGATAAGAGGTTATCTTAAGATATGGTTTCATGAAATTGTCCTCTTACAGCTATGAAAGCCACATATATCATGCAAGAAAAGTTTCATGATAGAGATTGTGTCTCATAAGATAATTTTTCCTTCCCAAGATAATCAAAACAGCCTTCAATCACTAACCTATCTTACTGCTAATCAATTCAATAGCAAGCCTCGCTAGCACTTCCTCTTACAGCTAAAATCTGATTACTTAAATTGATTTAATTTTCAAAACTAAGGGAGAAGAGTAATGAACTCTTGAGCTTGGTACACACCCTCTATCCCAAGCAAAATAAGACTTTAAATCACTAATCTTGTTTGTCATAAGATTTTCCTCTCCATTAGTGTTGTATCTAATAAATTTCCTATTGTTCAATATGAAAATTTCTGGTGTTGGATAGAAAATTTTCCTATTGTTGTATAAAAATTTTTCACTATGTTGAACAGGGAATTATGTATTGCTAAATTCAAAATGTCCTACCTATAAAATAGTGAAATACAAAACACCATCCTTGCAGAATATTTCAGTTTTTCCTACCGACTCACTACTCAACTTATAATTTGGGCTCGATCCTTGTTTCAATCAAAGTTTTAGGTGTTTAGCCTATAAGCTAAGGCTCAAGGTGCATTGCTAGTAGTTATGATGAGAATGCAAAATGTCATATTTTTCTCCCTTAATGTTTAGTCTTTTATATTTATTTGGTGTCTAAATGTACTCATTATTCTTATATTTTGATTTAGGATGCAAATGAAGGCATAAAGTGCAAAACGTAGTTAATTGGGCAATTCTGGACAGCTTTGACATCGCTTGGTAATCTGGGCATAACTCTCTCACCTGAGCTCCGATTGAGATGATTCAAGATGATATGGAACGCCAAGACAAAGCTCTACAACTTTCATATTTTGAGTTTTGAGAGATAAGGGCTGCATCAAGGGCGAAATCGGGCTTGAAGTTGCTACACCTGCACTGTTGACGTTTTGGAATGTTCATTTGCTTGAAATTCTAATACGCAGATTTGATGCGGTTTATTTTCAGAAGTTTCCAGATCTGATGCACGAAATTTTCAGCTCAAAAACACCACTTTCCTAGTTATATTAGGACTTTGTTTTATTTTCAATATTTTTCCTTAATTAGTCAGATTTGGATATTATTATTGAGAATACTTTTAGGAGATTTTGTAGGCTCGGGAAAGGGGGAATTAACGTGTAAAAGGGGGAGGAGAAATTAGATTGGACAGACATACATGCCTCTCTCTCCCCTCTTCTCTAATTTTCTCCTTTGAGTTTTTGTCATGGCCCTGCATTGCTAAAACTTTTATGCCTATTTTCATGATCAGATCAGATGTTCTTCTATGCCTATTTTCATGATTGTCTCGTTTAATTACTAGGAGGCCTACTAGTTTATTATTCGTTTCAATCTATTGCTAGGTTAGATACCAAATCTGTAATTGTTTGATCTCTCTAATTTGTGAAGCAACCAAGATTTAATGATTTACTGCATCAGAAATTATTAGATCTTAGGAAGAATGCTTGACTAAATTAAATGCAATCACTTGTGTTTGTATTGTTTAGCTTCATCGATATCTTTAGTTCTTAAGGCTGCTACTAAATTAAACCTTTAACGCTTGTCTTGAGTTATTTAGTAATTAGGGCTAATTAGATCACTTGTTTTCTAATTAACTGCGACTAAGGAGAGATAGAAAAATAGTTTCAACAGTGAATATTCAAAGTGTGAATTGATATATACTTACATCGATGATCAGTTGTAAAATTCTGATGGTGGATGTTGACTTAGACCAAGGTATGTTCTCTTGATTAATTTCGATACTTTAATTTAAATTGTTCCTTAGTTGTTTTTCTTAAAATTGTTTTCATTATACTCAACCCCCCCCCCTCCAAATTCTTGTTCACGTAGCATAAAATTAGGCTAGATACTCTCTGTGGGAATGATTCTTATTCGCACTACTATATATACTTTTAGGAGTATAGGTTTTATTTTTGGTTGCTTGCGACAACACACCAACATAGATGCCATTTGACGAAGTGGCGTAGATTTGACTATCGTATCTTGAACTGGAGGCTGAGAACCATACAAACATGAATTGAAATGTGGTGAGACAAAAGAAACCCAACAAATTGATACCTTAAAAAAATAAACCAATCATATCTATCCTATTAAAAAAAAAAAAAAATCAGAACCCAAATTAATTTCTAATTAATTTGTAATTTGTACCAAGTATCAGGGGTGGCAGTATGTTATAGTTAGGGGTTCAAATGAACTCCTTGACTTGAATTATATATATATAATATTTAAAAAAAAAAATTGTTTTGAGCCCGTGCAATACAAATTTGCAACCCCTCACCATGAACTTGAACCTTTTTTTTTTAAGCCCAACTTAAACTCCCCGGGAGGGGGGGGGGGGGGAAGAGAAGTCCAATAGAAAATTTTGGTCTTTAATCTTATAAATAAAAAGCCCATAAATCAAATTTTGAAAAACCATAAATTAGAGAAAAAGGGTCAAATAAAACCTAAAAATTTTGCAGCTACCTAACCCCAAAATCTCTCACTATTCTTCTTTACTCTCCAAACCCGAAGGAAAAAGGTTGCCTCTACTTCACACACAAAATTTGCGCTGCGTAGGCATAGCCCCCACGATCTCCACTGCTGGACTGTCCCTAATCTGCCACCACTGCTACTGCTTGGTCTGCCTTCTCACTTTCTCTCTTTCTTTCACTGTGAGAGTGTGTTTATAGTGTTTTGATATACTCTTTCATTGAATTGTGTGAGTGAATCACCGTGCTGTGTAGAGTTATTTTTTGATTTTTTTTTTTTTGTTGATTTTGAATCTTGGACCGTGTGTGTGTTTGGGGGGGGGGGGGGGGGGGCCTGTGAGGTTATAGTGTTTAGATTTTTGTTATGAGTTTTGAGTCTCTCTAAGTCTAACCGTGTGCGTTTGGGCTTGTGGGGGGTTAATGGGTTATAGTGTTTTGATTTTCTTTACTATTGCACTGTTGCTGTAAGTCAATAAGTGGTTGTATTGATTTGATATAAAATTGAGTTATGAGTTGTCTTGTGCACTTGACTATTTGAGCCCTTTGAACAAAAATCCTAGAGTCGCCCCTGCCAGGTATGGTGTTCAATTTAAGTTTCTTAATTTTAGTACCCAGCGACCCATTTATAATTTTCAATATAATAACTGAGAATCCAAGATGACCACTTTGTTTACTTAGATAAGATCACTTCATACAACTATATTGTTAAATGCTTCCGTCCATAAACACAAATTCCAACCTAACAGTGGCATGATTTCATCTAGTGTAACTAATTTCTTTCGCATCTCCATGGTAACGTGAAATTAGTAAATTAAAACCCAGCCTATCAGTGAACTAAAACCCGGCCTAAAAACTAATTGATGATAATTCACCTTTGGAGCTCCAGAGTCAATTCAACCTAGCCTAATTGTTGTAATTCCATTACAAAAAAAGCTGCCTATAGTAGTGGTGTTTTCTAAAAACACTGCTATAGGCTTATCTATAGCCACGTTCTGCTCCAGAATTCTAATATGCAGTATTTTCGTGGAATGCCATTAAAACTTCTACCCCTTTTCTCTTTGCAATATTTTTAAGGTACGTCAGATTTAGCTGAACTCCATTCAACCCTATTATTAATATTTCATTCAGAACGCTATACATGTTTCTCAATATATGCTCTAGCATGAAAAATCAAGTAAGAATTCTACCTCACCAGAGACCATTTATTACTCCCACCAACAAAGAAATTCAAACTCTACACAGTCGCGATTCCAAGCCACTTGAGTCAGAGAGGACTTGGTGAGGGACAGAAAACCTAATCCATTTTAATGAACCTTGACTAATAACCAATGAAATTTCCATCTAAAGTACGCTGCACTTAATTTTGACAGGTAAGAAAATTGATATATCTACATTAGTCAACCTGAGGACCCACAAAGCTGAATCATAAAGTTGAATAAAACATTCGAATCCAATTATAAAATTTCTCTGAAAAAAATATTAAAGCTTATACCAATAAATAATTTTAGGTTTACAGCTTCAACAAATTAAATAACAAAATAATAAATAAATAAATATTTGATATATTTTTGTGACTCATAGGATAGTTTGTAAGGCTTCTAAAGTAAAGTTTGAAGTATTCTTTACAAGGAAATGTTAACAGGTAACGTTAGGTAGCGCTTGTTAAGGATGAGTTATTAATGGTAGGGTTTAACTAATAAAAATTGGTATGAAGTGATAATTAAGGGAACTGAAAATACTATTGAACTGACAAGTAGAATTTAAAAAGTTAGCTCTATTGGCTCCACATTTTATAAAATTGGTAAAAAATTTGACATAAAGCAAAAAGATTTAATATACATTATTTTTTTTACAGTGCCCATTAACACTACCCTTCTTTAATTTTTTTTTTTTTTTTAAATGTAAGTAAAAGTGTAAAACCAAAAAAAACTATCAAGCAAAACAACAGTGCTTCATCTGACCTGGATTTCAATCATTTAGTAGAAATATTTCTACCATGCACACTCAGAATTAATTTGCCTTTAACCAAGAGTCTAAATTATAATTCCATTGACATTTTCTGATGTCTTAAAAAAAAAGGTTCACCCAAAAAAAGAAACGTTAATGTAGGGACTCAATTTTGGATTTGACCCTGAGTATGAATGAGTTTTCAGCCCAACAAGCCCAAATAATAAATTTGTAGAGAGTGGGTTAAAGGTTTAGGCGCTGGCCGTCGTTCATCAAGCATGAACTCTTTTTTATAAAAAAGAATACTTAGAGTTTATTTACAACTGGGGGGATGCTTCTCGGCCCGTGGCCGAGGAGCTCTTTTTCTTCTCCTTCTTCCCCCCCCCCCCTCTTTTACTTTACTTGCTTTTCTTATATAGTCTTCATCTTCCTATCTTCTTCTTCCATCTGTTGATCATCCATTTGCCTCTCTTCTGGCCGTCCGTCCCATCAGAGGCCTTATCAGTACTCAAGTGGTTCACTCTGATCAACGTTGCCCTGTTAAGGGGTTATATCCCCATTAATGCGGCCAGAGGGGTTAGGTGAATGCATTAAGTGTGAGGGTGACAGCTTACTTTGGGCCTGGTATTTTCTAAAAATTATCCTTGTCATGCCGAGGACGAGGAGGTCTTCGGCGTGGATTCGGAAAAGAGGCTTTCCCCAATTTAGCCTTGAATGGTCAGTATTCCTCGGCGTGGGCCTTGGGCCGGCTACACGATGGGCCGAGGCTATCAGGCCCATGGGCCCCACAATAGCCCCTCAAAACCCTGCTGCACGTTCCCTCAGACGGGGATGAGGGTTTTGATACCTACGGGCCCTCTAGACGAGTCGCCCCACTTCGGTTCGTGTTAATGCTGGCGACTTTTCGACTGCCCGATGTGTGTTTTTGGCGTTTCAAGACTTAATGTGTGCCCACATTAAATTTTGGCGGCACCATGTTTTCCACTTTCAACGGTATGGTGGTAATTGTTCGGTGGGGATCTCCTGCTTTTATGGGCAAGCGGTTACATTTGGGGAACCTAAGGGGGAGTATAAGTACCTGTTTGAACCGCCTGGTTTCCTCATTTTCGCGCTTACAATTATTGATGCGTATGATTTGAATCTAGTTCAACTTGCACACTACCTGAAGAGCATCGTCATACTTCTGTAAGTCTTCTTCTTCCAGTGACCCCAAATTTTCCTTGGTTCTATTCCTTCTTTTCTTCTTCTGGAATTTTTAGTTGTCCTTAGGGGATGGGTAAGTTTAAGAAGTTGGTTGAGTCCGACGAGATGATGAACAAATTCATCGTAGACTATGGGATACCCAATAATGTGAGTCTGAAGTACTGTGAAGAAGGGGAGTGGTACATTAGGAGGAGAGAGAGTGAAGTCGTGATCCCGATAGTCGCTTTCGTAGAGGGAGGGATGAGAATCCCTATGAGGCCAGTGACTCTCAATTACCTTAGGCATTTCCGCCTGGCTCCTACTTAGTGTGCCGTGAATGTATTTAGGATATTAGGGTGGGTAGATACCCTGAATGAGAAAATGGGGCTGAGACTGACTCACCACGATGTGAACTGGTGCTACAACCTTCATCACCTGAGGGGTAAGACGTACTATATGAAGACAAGGGACGATAGGGTTCGTCTCATCTAGTGTCTTCCTGATTCCAATAAGGGGTTGACCCAAGATTTCCTCATAGTGTCGGGGGAGTGGCACAACGGTTTTCATTGCCCAACAGTAAAGGGGGAGCCAGGTAGGGTATCCGAAGTAAGAGACAATCTAGGTTTCAGTATTTTCAAGTTTTATAACTGTATATCCGATTTGGTTGATTAACCATAGGAGTTTCACTTTTCTTTTTGCAGATCCACACGCCTTTGCACGTCATTTCCACCTGGTTAACAAAGCGGATTTCGAAACCGTTCTTAGGTCGGACCTTTTCCTGAACGAAACTGATAACTAGGTCAGAGCTGCTCATCAAATCCTCGGATGTGACCTAGCTTAGAAATCATTTCCAGTCCCAAAGCACGTAATTAGAGCTCGTGACCCTCGGCTTACGCGAATTACCGTGGTGGAGGACGATTTTGCATTTTTCGAGGGGTCTTATATACCTGAAGGCATTCCGCTAGTAGGTCCCTCCTCGTCCCAACAAGTAACGGTGGCCGAGGAAGGACTATCTAAGAAGGCAAGGGAGGTGGTTGAACTGAGTTCTTCTGAGGACGAATATAATGTGTTCAACCTAGCTGATCAGTCCGAGGATCCCTCTGGTGATCTAGGAGACCCTCATTTGTCTGAAGCCGATCTCCGGTCCCTAAGAGTTGGTACTCAGTCTGAGATGGGTTTAAAAAGACAGTCTCAAACCAATCTTCTTGACCTGCTCGAAGGCGGTTCCAAAAAGGGTGTACAGGAAGAGTCGCAGCCCCAGCCCCTAGCACCTCCGCCCCAGATTTTAACTGTGCAAACCAGGTCATCCTCTATCCCCACAATATCAGACCCTCAGACCAAGTCTCATGACCCGAAAAGGAAGAGACTTTCCAAGGGTAAGGAGCCAATGGATGGGAACAAATCCCATTCCCCGCCCGATGAGGGTAGATTTTGCAGGCCTCCGAAGCAACTGAAGCTCGGTGGTCAACGGAAAGGTAAGAAGGCCATCTAGCAGTCCGAGGCTCAAGCCTGGCTGCCCGTTGCCATGCTCCATGATCAGCCCCTGATGGATATCGCGTCGATGCGGGAATCTCAAGGAGCCGAGGGGGCTTTCGTAGCCGAGGCCTGGAGAAATCTCTTCTTCTTCCTACTGACATGGCCGAGCTAAGAAATATGAGTGGGTCAGAGGTTGTCCTTGACCTTAAGAAATATCTAGGCATGGTGGGTCCTTTGGCACCTATTTACTTTATTCAAATTTTGTCGCTTAGTACCTTCCTTTCTCTTTACGAAGTTACTTGTTTTTATTGGCAGGCTATCCAGGCTCTTTTCAGGTTAGACGAGGAGGTCGATGGCCAGAGCAATGCCTTAGCGCAAGAGCGTGACAAGTTCTTGGAAGTTGCTAATACCCTCAAGAGATCTGAGGCCGACCTAAAAAAGGCGACCGAGGATCTGGAGGAGATGACGAAGGCCAGGGATACTGTTGCCTCTGACCTAGCCGAGACCAGGAAGCAAGCTGAGGATCAAACTAATCGCTTGCAAGACGTTGAGGGTCAACTATAGACTGCCAAAGGGGATATTACCTATATGAAGGAAAAGTTGACCGTGGCAATCCATGAGAAAGGTGTTGCCGAGTATGCCAGGGACGAGGCTGTGAGAGCCAAAGACGAGGCGGTATTTGCAAAAATAGACGCTGAGCGCTCTGTAGAACAGGCAGAGGAGGAGGCTTTTGCAGATGGGGTGGCTAAGACTGAAGCCACCCTTCGGGCTCAAGTTCTTGCAGTGTGCAGGCATTACTGTTCTCAGACCTAGCATGAAGCCCTCAACCAAGTAGGGGTTGATGCCTCATCTGACCTTAGGAGGGAGGACAGGGTATATTACCCTATTGCAATTCGCGAGACTACACTTGCTGCTCCCGAGGAGGGGTCCTCATTACCAGCGGTTGAGAGTCACGATAAGACCGCCGAGGATATATCTTTAACTGACCAACCACCCGAGGAGGTTGAGCCCCAAAGAACGTTGGGGGGAGTTATAACCGAGGGTCAGGAAATACCACAAGACGTGGCGAGGCCTCCGGCGGACCTTTCGAGACAAAGCCCTTAGGCCTTGGCTAAAGCCTTTTGATTTGCTTATCGAATTAATTTGCCTACTAAGTTAGGGAGACTGGTATACGACATATGATAATTTTGTTTATTTTCTCTTTTATTTTCTCTTTTATCTTCTCTTTTATCTCATTTTGTTTCTTGCCTTAGTGGCGTTGTAAGGAAGTTGTATACTTTCCGTTTGAACTGAATGCTTAATACTTTGCTTCCAACTAATGATATTTTCTTTTATTTGCTTTACTATAATATTCTGCTCGATATTTGTATTCTATTCTGGAGTTAGTCTCATGAAACCATCTGTTATCCTTCAAATATAAATCTAAAGACCATATTATAGCTTGACTCTAGGTAACGCTTTGGTTTTTCTCCAGATAGTTATTTTCTCCATGAGTTCGAGTCCGAGGACCATGCAATACCTTGGTTCTGTCTAGTACTTCTATTTTTCTATAAGTATCTAGTTTTCCATAGGCTTGGGTCCGAGGACCATGCAATACCTTGGTTCTGTCTAGTACTTCTATTTTTCTATAAGTATCTAGTTTTCCATAGGCTTGGGTCCGAGGACCATGCAATACCTTGATTCTGTCTAGTACTTCTATTTTTCTATAAGTATCTAGTTTTCCATAGGCTTGGGTCCGAGGACCATGCAATACCTTGGTTCTGTCTA
>NW_027069694.1:416264-444479 GCF_002906115.3 Quercus suber | reverse complement strand
GGGGGGGGGGAGGGAGGGGTGGGGGCCCGTGAGGTTATAGTGTTTAGATTTTTGTTATGAGTTTTGAGCCTCTCTGAGTCTAACCGTGTACGTTTGGGCTTGTGGGGGGTGAATGGGTTATAGTGTTTTGATTTTCTTTACTATTGCAGTGTTGCTGTAAGTCAATAAGTGGTTGTATTGATTTGATATAAAGTTGAGTTATGAGTTGTCTTGTGCACTTGACTATTTGACTAAATTTGTGACTTCTGAGTGGTATTTTAATTTTGGTGAATATGACTTATTATGAATGATTGTTGGCTATGTGACTTGGTGAATACTTTAACACTAAAAGATAATAAAAATATAAAATATTTAAAGAATTGTAAACTTGTAAATTAAAGAATTGCAAAAAAATCACTTAACAACAATAATTAATATGTTTATTGTATTAAAAAAAAATGTCAAATGAACTTATAGTTTATTTTTTATTATTTTGCTAGTACTATGGACAAATTTGTAATAAGAAAATCTCATAGGCCGCAAGATTCTTATTGAGCCCTTTGAACAAAAATCCTGGAGCCGCCCTTGCCAGGTATGGTGTTCAATTTAAGTTTCTTAATTTTAGTACCCAGCGACCCATTTATAATTTTCAATATAATAACTGAGAACCCAAGATGACCACTTTGTTTACTTAGATAAGATCACTTCATACAACTATATTGTTAAATGCTTCCGTCCATAAACACAAATTCCAACCTAACAGTGGCATGATTTCATCTAGTGTAACTAATTTCTTTCGCATCTCCATGGTAATGTGAAATTAGTAAATTAAAACCCAGCCTATCAGTGAACTAAAACCCGGCCTAAAAACTAATTGATGATAATTCGCCTTTGGAGCTCCAGAGTCAATTCAACCTAGCCTAATTGTTGTAATTCCATTACAAAAAAAGCTGCCTATAGTAGTGGTGTTTTCTAAAAACACTGCTATAGGCTTATCTATAGCCACGTTCTGCTCCAGAATTCTAATATGCAGTATTTTCGTGGAATGCCATTAAAACTTCTACCCCTTTTCTCTTTGCAATATTTTTAAGGTACGTCAGATTTAGCTGAACTCCATTCAACCCTATTATTAATATTTCATTCAGAACGCTATACATGTTTCTCAATATATGCTCTAGCATGAAAAATCAAGTAAGAATTCTACCTCACCAGAGACCATTTATTACTCCCACCAACAAAGAAATTCAAACTCTACACAGTCGCGATTCCAAGCCACTTGAGTCAGAGAGGACTTGGTGAGGGACAGAAAACCTAATCCATTTTAATGAACC
The DNA here is from genome assembly GCF_002906115.3 of Quercus suber. Classification (NCBI taxonomy): domain Eukaryota; kingdom Viridiplantae; phylum Streptophyta; class Magnoliopsida; order Fagales; family Fagaceae; genus Quercus; species Quercus suber. Next base: position 443,169 of record NW_027069694.1, on the reverse strand, counting down.
TTGACTAATAACCAATGAAATTTCCATCTAAATTAAAGTACGCTGCACTTAATTTTGACAGGTAAGAAAATTGATATATCTACAGTAGTCAACCTGAGGACCCACAAAGCTGAATCATAAAGTTGAATAAAACAGTCGAATCCAATTATAAAATTTCTCTGAAAAAAATATTAAAGCTTATACCAATAAATAATTTTAGGTTTACAGCTTCAACAAATTAAATAACAAAATAATAAATAAATAAATATTTGATATATTTTTGTGACTCATAGGATAGTTTGTAAGGCTTCTAAAGTAAAGTTTGAAGTATTCTTTACAAGGAAATGTTAACAGGTAACGTTAGGTAGCGCTTGTTAAGGATGAGTTATTAATGGTAGGGTTTAACTAATAAAAATTGGTATGAAGTGATAATTAAGGGAACTGAAAATACTATTGAACTGACAAGTAGAATTTAAAAAGTTAGCTCTATTGGCTCCACATTTTATAAAATTGGTAAAAAATTTGACATAAAACAAAAAGATTTAATATACATTATTTTTTTTACAGTGCCCATTAACACTACACTTCTTTAAATTTTTTTTTTTTTTAAAATGTAAGTAAAAGTGTAAAACCAAAAAAAACTATCTTTCGGCTAGCATGAAGTTTGTGCTTAAAAAAAAAAAAATTGTTCTTAAAACCAAAACAAATTTGCATTCTGTAAATCAAAAAACCTCAAAAGGAAAAAAAAAAAAAATGAAAGAAAAGAAATGAACAAAGGTACCTGTGTAGCTAAAAAAAAATCGTATTGAGAAATTTGAGATTCAAAACTTGAGAAGAGGTACTGTCGCACTGGTACTGGTAGAAGATACAGAAGTTACGAATAAGGAGAAAGGCAAAACGTAGATGTAAAAGTGAAGATGGAGATGTGATAAAATTTAAAAGTATGAAGTGTAAAAACCAAGGAGACAGAAGACGTGTGTGGTTAAGAATTAAAAAAAAAAATTTAAATGAGAAGTAAATAATTTATGTCTGGTGAGGAAAAATAATATTGTAATAAAAATAATAAAATGTTGAAAATTGTGTTGTATTAGGCAGTGTGCTTAGTCGAAGGAATAAGCCACTGCTCAGTTTGTATTAGTTTTATTATAATTTTTTTTTTAGATTTTAGTTCAATTTTTTTTTAATTTTTTCCATTTTGCTTAAAAGACCCTAATATATTGTTAAGTTGCTCAAATTATGGACCAAAATTTAATTTTATTGGCATAAAAAAAATTCAGGGTGGTCCCAAAATTTTTTTTAGAGGTAAATAAATGTAAAATTTTTAATTATTATATATAATTTTTTTTTTTCCAGGTGAGAGTGGTCCTGAGACCACCTGGCCATAAGGTGATGCCGCCACTGCTACAGGCACAACGTCTCAGGTTTAAGCGTGTTCATGCTTTTCTACCTTTATCACATTGCTGCTTGATGCTTCTGCACATTCATATCAAAAGCCATACGAAAGAAAAATACCCAAGAAATCCCAACAAACAAAAACACATTAAAAATACTTAAAGAGACAAATACATGTGTCCAGAGACCTTTATGTAGAAATGCCCAAAGAAATTTATACAACATGAAGTACATTAAATTCGTCATTGTAAACTAATTAAATTTCCACCTATTATATGTTTCCACCAATCACTACTTGTCATCATTGTGTACTCTTGGTGTGGTGGTTACTCCACAAGTATAAGTGCTTGTAAACAAAAACACATTAAAAATACTTAAAGACACAAATACATATGTCCAGAGACCTTTATGTAGAAATGCCCAAAGAAATTTATAAAACATGAAGTACATTAAATTCGTTGTTGTAAACTAATTAAATTTCCACCGACTATATATTTCCACCAATCGCTAATTGTCATCATTGTGCACTCTTGGTATGGTGGTCTTATGCTTGTAGAGTGTGGGGGGTAAAAGTTGGGGTTCAAGTCTCTAGCAAGCCGAGCTTTACACACATATACATTTAAATTAGGTTAGATTATAATTTCTATCTTGTATAAAAAAATAATAATAATCATTACTTGTCATGTGTTTATTTATTTATTTTTTTTATTTTAAACTTTGACTATTTTATAAAGAAAGTTAAATAAATACATGACAAATTGTGATTGGTAGAATATAAAGTGAAACACAAAAAATGGTACAAAGGATTTATATCCCTATATGTTATTGTTAAATTCAAATAATAAATTTGTGTCTATTAGATAATCAATTAAACCTTAAATTACCCTTTCTAAATAGAGAATAGTAAATACCGCAAGTAGTTTAATTGACCCAAAACTTGTCCTTCTTGGAACATAAACTAATTTACCTTAACCAAAAAGTTAATTATAAATGAAAAAATATATTATTTCTATTTTCCCAAAAAATTACCAAAAGTTAATTATAAATGGAAAAAAAATATTTTATTTCTATTTTCCCAAAAATTATCAAATAAAAGCCGTAACTACTAAATTTTCCAAAACTCCACAATTTTACCTATGGGGACCTGAGGATCGAGGAAGGATATAACAAACTATGACTATCATCATAAAAGCATTCTAAGCTTGAGGAGGAGATTTGCCCAAGGATAGGAGGAGATGAGACAAAATACTTATTGAAAGGCCGAATGAAGAGGATGGTGTTTAGTGGGAGTCAAGGTAGGTGAGGGAAGTTTCCAGTGAAAGCTCACTTACTGCCTCCATATTAAATGACTGACAACCGTTTTATCAGTTGCATTGATGAGGAAGTAACCTGAACAATAGAATTCACAGCTAAGCATCTCATTCTACCACTTTCAACAGAAGTTTAAAGGAACAAGTGTCCTAAAGAGAGTTTGGAGGATTGTATGGAGGGTTAGGATGCAATTAGCTAAAGGGTATATAAAGAAAGAGGACTTCTAGATGAAAAGCTCTCCCAAAAAAATCAAGAAAAAGAGATAAGGACAAGAATAGTGATAGCGATAGAGGGAGATGAGTGTACATCCTTGTGCAAGAACATTGTCATCGGGCGAGATTGTAAATAACCATTTATACCCTTAATCTTTGGCTTTCGTTCATTCCTTCTCTGTCTAAATCCTCGGGCTAAGCCCAACTTGTTTTACCCCACTTTTTAAACAAATATATATTGGTTTGGGCCTAGCTAGATAGCACAAATTTCACTATTCTAAGTGAGTTTGGGTTGCCAGATTTTTGTGTCCTTACATTAACAATAAATATTTTTAATCCTCCAAGGGCATCAAATAAGAATGTTCACAAATTGGCTGTCTCCATTGGGATTAAAACTTAAATATACTTTTTTCTTCTTCTAGGCATCAATGTGTGCGCATTGCTATGTGAAGCCCCTAGAGAGGGAAAATGTTTTTCTCCAAAGTAGTTTGGACAGAAACCCTTCACACTCCGCAAATATCTTTTTATTGGATGTAAAATTTGAAAATCTAAACGTTGGTTGCATGTTCTTATTATGTCCTTCATGTTTGCAAAATTTTGAAAAAATTAAAGATCAATAGCTATGTTGTCAATCAAATATGTTTAAATTTCAAGTTTTTGTGATATATCTAAAATTATGTATAAAAAATAAGTGTATTAGTCGAATAGTAAATAATATTTGATTTGAATGAAATTTAACATGCATGTTAAGAACATAAATATTATAAAATCCAACGGCTAGATTTTCAAAATTCACATCCAATAAAAAGATATAGACGAAATTTGAAGGGTTTTCCTCCAAACCTTGTCCTCTAGAGAGTTATTCTAAAGTATAAAATAAAAAAAATTATTTTTAAAATTGCGAGTTTTGGCAAATCCTAGTGTAAACACAAAATTTTCAATAGTAAAAAATCAAACAAATTGAAAAATGTGTTCCAAAAATATAATTTTGTATTGATCAAGTAGTGAGTACAAACTCTATTTTGACTCTTTTACAAAAAGTGCTCCTCTAATTCTATCTTCTTTGAACTTGACTTGAATAAGAAATCCTCTTACTTTGGTTGGAAGATGGATTGAATTGTCTTCACAACAAATCTCTAGTTTGAGCTTGTTAGAGATTTGTTGTTCTCCAAGTTCTTCAAATCCTTCAAATGTTCTTCAAGTTCATTGAAGATTCTTGGATTTTAGGTTGATATTCTTCGATGCTTTAGAAGCAAAATTTCTCTAGAGCTTTAACTTCTTGAAAACTTGGTCTTGAAAATGAGAGGGGATGTCCTCTATTTGTAGTGGTTTTAGAGGATAAACTCCACTTTGAATTGATATGTTTGAAAAGATGTAGTAGACTCTTGATTGGCTCAAATTTTGTTTAGAGATAATTATCTCTATTTATCTATTTTGATAAAGATTATATTTTGATAGAGATAATAATCAATAAAGATAAATAATTATTTCTATTTTATTTATTTATTTTAGTAAAGATAATTATCCACCAATTTTGAATAAAAAATTTATCTTTATTTTATTTTATTTATTTTAATAAAGATAATTATTATCCATTAATTTTGAATTAAAAATTTATCTTTATCTTGTGGACCAAATGACACATAGAAAATTGTAATATGCCAATGTGATGTCAATTTGGATGACACATTTCATCATTTGATTTAATTAATTTAATGACATGTTAATTTAGAATTTGTCACTAAATTTTGATGTGGCATTTTATAATTGGCTAAAATTTTGCCTCCTACACCTAGCTCTCTCAAGCTCATGATTTAGTCAAATATGTATCAAAGTGTCTTGGTTATAATTGATTTGTGCTCAAATGTTAAGTTTGGGCATTAGCAATCCTACTGAGGACACATGTCATCATTTGATTTAATTAATTTAATGACATATTAATTTATAATTTGTCACTAAATTTTGATGTGGCATTTTATAATTGGCTAAAATTTTACCTCCTACACCTAGCTCGCTCAACCTCATGATTTAGTCAAATATGTATCAAAGTGTCTTGGTTATAATTGATTTGTGCTCAAATGTTAAGTTTGGGCATTAGCAACCCTACTGAGGAAAAAACTCAAATCTCTTATATCTCTTAATCTGCACGGTTTCATTTCATACACATAAACTCTTTCTTTACTAAAAATAACTTGATTCTTTTTGGGAAGGTAGAAATTCGGTTAAACCACCACTAGTGGCCTATTTGGGTTCCGGAGGTCATTAATTTTATTTTAATTTACCCCGAAATTCTGGTTTACAATTGTGAGTTTGGCTAACTTATTTGTTTAGATGAGACAAACAGCAATGTTAAGCAAAAAGGTTGGTTAATGAAAAAACCTAGCTTATTTGCTGTAACTTTTCTCTCTCACATTTAAGTAAATAAGCTCAACAGAAGTTTTCAAACACAATGTGCGTACACAGACAATAGCACGCTACACAGCCAACTTGAGTCAGAGAGGGACTTATTCTTACTTCCAAAATCAATGAAACTTTAGTCTAAAATACGTTGGACTTAAATTTTTTCACATAAGAAAATTGATATCAAGATTGAAAAAATGGGGGTTTCCCATCTACTTGACTTACAGTCAGTGCTTGACTCCTAGTCCAATTAATAGTGATGGATCATGGAGTTCCATTCGCAAGTTTGAAGAATAGAATCGAGTCCCATTAAATTTTGAGTTTTCAACTTTTCATTCACTTAGTGCCCGCTACAATACAAAATTTTTCTCTCTCTCTCTCTCTCTCTCTGTGTACTTAATCGTCAAAATTTCTATAAACTTGTTCATATATGATGGCTACAAACAGTGGCAGACGGAGGATTTTGAAAATTCCACTTTCCCCTAATTTGTTTTTTAATAGAAATAAAAAATTATATATAAAATTTAATTGATGAATTTAATTCTTATAGTACTCTTATACAACATATTGCTTATAAAAATCAAAATATAATGAATGTATATGTTTATAAAAATAGATTAGTTTATAAAATGGGAAAATTATCAAGTATTCTTGAAATGTTGTATTTTCTCCTCTCACACGTGTGTTAATGTTAAGTACAAACTAACCCAAATCCCATTACACCTAAAGCAAACCTTCAATAACAACTAAAAAAAAACTCACAAATATACTAACTATCCCACAACCCTAATACATCCAATAGTGAATCTTAAAAAAAAAAAAAAAAAAAATCCAATAGTGTTCTCTCACTCAAACAATGGACAAAGACTCAAACTATGTTTCAAAGAAATCCCTCTATCTTCTTTTAAGAGTCTTCTCATTTTCCCAAATGGATAAGAACTTATCAAACCCTTTATAGCATTGTCTATACACAAAACTTCAATACCAACTTTTTGGAGGACTAAGAATACATTTTTTATTGATTAGATAATATTAAGAAAATCCATAGCAAGGCTAATTAAGAATTATTTGTCATTGTTGTTGTTGTTGTTGTTGTTTTTTTTTTTTTTTTTTTTTTAATCCAGGCAATAAAATTTTGATCAATCTTTTCTTAATAAGATATCTATAGAGCACAGTAGCACACGCAAGCTAACTTCACAATAATCCATATGAGTATGCAAACTCAACTTGAAATTGAAAAGGCTTTTAGAAGGCTCACAAGGAATGATTTATTGTTTCCTTTGCAGGCAGTGAACTGTGTACTTGGGCCGCCAACATCTGGTCATCCGTTTTATTGCTCCATTTCCAATGAAGTGTGTGACAGCATGAGATTGCAAGCTTCCTTCACATCTTCCACAGCCTCACCCTCCAATTTCATTTTCATAGCGTTGCTGTCCATTAATCTATGTGAAACCTTTCCATGAAAAGCTTGAAATGGGTGTGTGAAGAACCACCCTCCTTCACAGCTTGCACAGCCAAGCTTTTCCATTTCTTAGCATTCCTCCTTATCTCTTCCCCTTTCTCTGCAGCTCCCATCACCATCTCCAAGCACCTCTTAATTTCTGCCCTCTCCACAACTTCTTCTTCATTCACCTTCGCTTTAATTCCAGTCCCCCACACCTCCTCCACCATCTTGGCATTCATAATTTGATCTGAAAAATGTGGACAAGCCACCACCGGCACTCCGGCTACGATACTCTCCAAGGTCGAGTTCCACCCGCAATGTGTCAAGAAACAGCCCACTGAATGGTGACACAGCACCTCAACCTGTGAACACCATGGCACTATTAACCCTTGTGTTTCTTCCTTCAACTTATTCTTTATCGTGTCCTCTATTTCTGATCCTCCGTTCTCTGAAGCTCGAATTACCCACAAGAATGGACGGTCGGTTTCAACTAGTCCATGAAAAATCTCTTCCATTTGCTTTCCTTGCAACGTAACTAGGCTTCCAAAAGACACATAAACCACCGAGTTATTTGGCTTTGAGTTTAGCCAATGAAGATAGTCCTTAGAGCTCTCAAACAAGTCACATCCAAACGGGGAACCGGACTGGTCTTTTGTGTCGAAAAAAGTTGATGGAACCAATGGTCCGATTGGTATTAAATTCAAATTAACAATGGCTTCGATTGCTGCTTCTTCTAGAGCATCAAAGGTGTTCAGTAACACACATGGGTTAGGATCTTTTTCAAGGGTTTGGATATGTTCTTGAATGGTAGGTATGACTGAATTGTGTGGACTAGTTGGTAAGAGAAACGAAGGTAGGTCCGAGGAAGCAAATGGTGGCAATCCTTTGAACTGTATAGAATTTGGGGGGCTATTTTCATAAATATGATACAGACCATCATGGGTATTGAAGTATTTCTGGTAGATAGCAAGTGCTGCAGTGGACTGAATGCTGAGAAAAGCAGAAGGTATACCCATATCACGTGCCACATCAGCAGCCCATGGGAGAAGGATGGTGTAGACTAAGAAGGTGACCTTGTGATGCTCGTCATTTGAGAGTTTAACAATCAAGTTGGTGAGTGTTTGTGAGCCGACACGCTTGAACTCGGACATGATGTGTTGTGGGTCGCCAATTGGTTTGTTTCCATCATCAAAGCCATCGGAGAAAGAGGCATAGGATAGGCCCTCAAGTGAAGGGAATTTTTTTATTTGTTTGAGGCCGTGGACGGTGGTGGCAAAGGTCACACGTGCACCGCCGTGTATTAGGCGTATGGCGAGTTGGAGAGTAGGGTTGATATGGCCTTGGCCTGTGCAGGATATGAGAAGGAAGTGTTGGCTGTTCATGCTCGTTTGATTTCTCTCTCTCTCTCTCTCTCTCTCTCTCTTATATTATAAATTGATTAGTGTTCAGTTGCTTAATCAATGGCAAACTTTTCTCTTTTATCCATCATTTTACACAAATTGACATATTTTTAAAAAGTAAAAGGGAAAAGATATCAAGATGGTTTAATTGATAAGACTCAAGCACTTTGTTTAATCTACTTAAATTCAAATTTCATTGCCAATAATCCTTCGTTAGTGAATATTTATAAGGATTGACTTACGAGTCTTAATATAAGTGCCTTGCTAGAAGTTAGAATAGCTTAACTGACTCTCAAAATTTTTTTCTTTTTAAGTGAAAAGATAATGTTGTCCATGATTTAATCATTAATTGGCTTTGCAGCTTTTGCTTTTTTATTAGTGGATAAGTGAAAAAAAAAACCATGCTCGATTATTTTTTTCTCTTTCATTTTTTCTTGACAGTTGATTAGCTGCACATGTATTGTCTATTATGGCGGCTGTTGAAATCCGAGTTTTTATCCATGGAAAAAGTCGCTAGGTCGTTATCAATAAATGGAAGTCATCATTCTCCTCTAATCTACAATTTTTCTGATATCAGTGTCGTACTCATCCACACCAAACCTTTACAATTGGGTCCGTAACTTATTGACAATATCAAATGCTTAATTTGAATATCCTTCACTTGGAGATACCGCGTAGCCTTCTGAACATACACAATGGCGATTTTTTTTTTTTTTTTTTTTATGTGAGCCGACACGCTTGAACTCGGACATGATGTGTTGTGGGTCGCCAATTGGTTTGTTTCCATCATCAAAGCCATCGGAGAAAGAGGCATAGGATAGGCCCTCAAGTGAAGGGAATTTTTTTATTTGTTTGAGGCCGTGGACGGTGGTGGCAAAGGTCACACGTGCACCGCCGTGTATTAGGCGTATGGCGAGTTGGAGAGTAGGGTTGATATGGCCTTGGCCTGTGCAGGATATGAGAAGGAAGTGTTGGCTGTTCATGCTCGTTTGATTTCTCTCTCTCTCTCTCTCTCTCTCTCTCTCTCTCTCTTATTATAAATTGATTAGTGTTCAGTTGCTTAATCAATGGCAAACTTTTCTCTTTTATCCATCATTTTACACAAATTGACATATTTTCAAAAAGTAAAAGGGAAAAGATACAAAGATGGTTTAATTGATAAGACTCAAGTACTTTGTCTAATGCACTTAAATTCGAATTTCATTGCCAATAATCAATAGTTAGTGGATATCTATAAGAATTGACTTACGAGTCTTAATATAAGTGTCTTGCTAGAAGTTAGAATAGCTTAACCAACTCTCAAATTTTTTTTCCTTTTAAGTGAAAAGATAATGTTGTCCATGATTTAATCATTAATTGGCTTTGCAGCCTTTGCTTTATTATTAGTGGATAAGTGAAAAAAAAAACCATGCTCGATTATATTCTTCCTTTTCATTTTTTCTTGACAGTTGATTAGCTGCACATGTATTGTCTATTATGGCGGCTGTTGAAATCCGAGTTTTTATCCATGGAAAAAGTCGCTAGGTCGTTATCAATAAATGGAAGTCATCATTCTCCTCTAATCTACAATTTTTCTGATATCAGTGTCGTACTCATCCCCACCAAACCTTGACAATTGGGTCCGTAACTTATTGACAATATCAAATGCTTAATTTGAATATCCTTCACTTGGAGATACGGCGTAGCCTTCTGAACATACACAGTGGCGATTTTTTTTTTTTTTTTTTTTTTTTTCAATGTAGTTTAGTTAAAAATATTAGACAAAAACAAAACGTAAAAGTTTTTGGCAAATATACACAAGTCATATACTCTCGCAGACACTGACACTTGATAAAATTATTACTATGCTCCTAAATCCATGGCTCAGTTCCTTTTGTCTAACCCATGCATGATAAAATGTGTTCTGGGCTTTATTTTGGGACTGGGCCTCTTAGCCAAGTCAAAACGATGAGATAAGGTCACCATATCTACAATCAGATTAGAGATCATGGGTTGACGGGGGTAGGTTTGGCTGGAGAAAGATGCATGTGGTCATGTGGTCTTCTGCTGATGTGGCAACCTGATTCTTAGCCACGGTCACTAGGGAGCACACAAGTCAAGAAATATGGGCTACTTCAGCTGGTGCAGGATTTGAATTTCCTCGCGTTTTAGTCAAAAGGCCCAAAACAGTAGCCACTAAATGCCCAATTTTAGACTATTTGCATAAATCCAAAAATTACTCGCATAAGGAGACGTGGCAAAATAGGCGGGTTGGTTCAATTGGATTTGAGGATCAAACCGGTCGCAAGTTAAAATGAGTAATTTTTAATCGAGTTGCAAGTTGGGTTGGGTCAAGTTTACCCGTATTTTTCAAATCAGTTTTTTTTTTTTCAATTACAAAAATAAATCAATGACAACCTATTTAGAGAGAATAAATAAAATCAATTAAGTAAATGAATTGCACTTAATGTCATTTATTAATATCTTTTCAATTCTGATAATTTTGAATATGACAAAAATTATTTATAGTCATAAATTCATGATAGAAAAAGTCTTCAATATTAATAGTTTACTGTTAAAATGTATATAATTAAAATTTTACATCTTCAAAAAGAGATAGATCTTAAAACAAACAAAAAAAGTAAGCTAGCAAAGTAGCAAGTTATCAGTCTTCTTAAGTGCACATATTCCTGTTGCATTTAAAATAATAGTAAAGTTAGATTACTTAAAAAAATAAACTAACTGGGAAAGGAAGCTTTGTGTTTTATTAGTTTGATTCAACTTTTAGGTTTGCCGTTTGTGGCTTTGTGCATTGTTCATTTGTTTGTGCCTTTGACTTTGGTCCTTCGGGGTTTAGACAATGGACTACAGCTCAGTTGAATGATATATATATATATATATATTTTTTTTTTAATGGTTGTCTTGACTGATGACTCTTGACAGCCTTAGAGCATTCGCATCAGTTCGTGTATTTTACACGCCCATTTTTACACTAAAAACCTACTTTTTCTATTTTACACATCCTCTTTTACAAATCACCCACATCAATTCATCTATTTTATCACCACTTTTATTTAAATAATCAATTTTCTCCATTTTTTTATTATTTCCTCAACTACCTTCTTATTATAGGCGCGCACTCTCTCTCTCAGCTCATTTTTTTCTCAACCATCATTTTTTCTGATTTTGCTCTCTCTCTCTCTCTCTCTCTCTCTCTCTCAGCCCATCTCCCTACCCATAACCCATCTCAATACCCACGAGCTCCGCTGCGCAGCTCCGATCCAAGCTCCGTTGCGCAGCTCCGATCCAAGCTCCCACAAGCTCCGCTGCCCAGCTCCGATCCAAGCTCCGCTGCGCAGCTCCGATCCAAGCTCCCACGAGCTCCGCTGCGCAGCTCCGATCCAAGCTCCGCTGTGCAGCTCCGATCCGATCCGTAGCTCCGATCCAAGCTCCCACGAGCTCAGATCCAAAGCTCCATCCGCAGCTCCGATCCGAGCTCCCACGAGCTCCGATCCGCAACTCCGCACCACCACTCCGCTCCGCAGCTCCGATCCAAGCTCCCACGAGCGCCGATCCAAGCACGCCGATCGGTTTGGATATTTTTTTTTTTTTTTTTTTTCAATGTAGTTTAGTTAAAAATATTAGACAAAAAGCAAAAAGTTAAAAGTTTTTGGCAAATATACACAAGTCATATACTCTCGCAGACACTTGACACTTGATAAAATTATTACTATGCTCCTAAATTCCATGGCTCAGTTCCTTTCGTCTAACCCATGCATGATAAAATTGTGTTCTGGGCTTTATTTTGGGACTGGGCCTCTTAGCCCAAGTCAAAACGATGAGATAAGGTCACCATATCTACAATCAGATTAGAGATTCATGGGTTGACGGGGTAGGTTTGGCTGGAGAAAGATGCATGTGGTCATGTGGTCTTCTGCTGATGTGGCAACCTGATTCTTAGCCACGTGTCAGCTAGGGAGCACACAAGTCAAGAAATATGGGCTACTTCAGCTGGTGCAGGATTTGAATTTCCTCGCGTTTTAGTCAAAAGGCCCAAAACAGTAGCCACTAAATGCCCAATTTTAGACTATTTGCATAAGTCCAAAAATTACTCGCATAAGGAGACGTGGCAAAATAGGTGAGTTGGTTCAATTGGATTTGAGGATCAAACGGGTCGCAAGTTAAAATGAGTAATTTTTAATCGAGTTGCAAGTTGGGTTGGGTCAAGTTTACCCGTATTTTTCAAATCAGTTTTTTTTTTTTCAATTACAAAAATAAATCAATGACAACCTATTTAGAGAGAATAAATAAAATCAATTAAGTAAATGAATTGCACTTAATGCCATTTATTAATATCCTTTCAATTCTGATAATTTTGAATATGAAAAAAATTATTTATAGTCATAAATTCATGATAGAAAAAGTCTTCAATGTTAATAGTTCACTGTTAAAATGTATATAATTAAAATTTTACATCTTCAAAAAGAGATAGATCTTAAAACAAACAAAAAAAGTAAGCTAGCAAAGTAGCAAGTTATCAGTCTTCTTAAGTGCACATATTCCTGTTGCATTTAAAATAATAGTAAAGTTAGATTACTTAAAAAAATAAACTAACTGGGAAAGGAAGCTTTGTGATTTATTAGTTTGATTCAACTTTTAGGTTTGCCGTTTGTGGCTTTGTGCATTGTTCATTTGTTTGTGCCTTTGACTTTGGTCCTTCGGGGTTTAGACAATGGACTACAGCTCAGTTGAATGGTATATATATATATATATATATTTTTTTACTAAACTCCATTCAACCCATTATTAATATTTCATTCAGAACGCTATATATGTTTCTCAATATATGCTCTAGGATAAAAAATCAAGTAAGAATTCCATCTCACCAGAGACCATTTATCACTCCAACCAACAAAGAAATTCAAACTCTACACAGTCGCGATTCCAAGCCCACTTGAGTCAGAGAGGACTTGGAGAGGGACAGAAAACCTAATCCATTTTAAAGAACCTTGACTAATAACCAATGAAATTTCCGTCTAAATACGTTGGCACTTAATTTTGACAGGTAAGAAAATTGATATATCTAGACAAGTCAACCAATTCAGCAAAAAAAGAAAAAAAGAAAAAAACATATATAGCGTTGATATTGTCAACCTAATAAGGACCCACAAAATTAATAGAGGCCTATCTACGACTGCAAGACACAAATATATTTGACTTGCAGTTGCCAAATTACCGCAGGATCAAATTCAAAGCTGAATCATAAAGTTGGATAAAACAATCGAATCCAATTATTAAATTTCTCTGAAATTTTTTATTAAAGCTTATACCAATAATTAATTTTAGGTCTACAGCTTCAACAAAATAACAAAATAATAAATAAATTAGTGTTTGATATTTTTGTGACTCATTCGATAGTTTGTATGGCTTCTAAAGTAAAGTTTGTAGTATTCTTTATAGGGAAATGTTAACAGGGTAATGTAAAATATGAGTTATTAATAGTGGGTAATTATTGAGTATGCTCGAGTACCATAAATGCGTACTTCCCTCTCTTATAAAACTGTGATTAAAATCCATAATTCATATGAGAGGAGAGAATATATATTTATGGTACTCATGAAATATTCAATAATTTTCTACTAATAATAGAGTTTAACTAATAAAAATTTGGCATAAATTGATAAGGGGATTGAAAATACTATTGAAGTGACAAGTATAACTCAAAAAGTTAGCTCCATTAGTTTTAGCTCCACACTCTATAAAACTAGCAAAAAATATGACATAAAGCAAAAAGATTTGGCATAAGCTATTTCTTTATGTTGCCCATTAACACTATCCTTCTAAATAATTTTTTTTAATGTAAGTAAAAGTGTAAAACCATAAAATAACCATTAAGTAAAACAACTGTGCTTCATCTGACTTGGAGATCAATTATTTAGTAGAAATATTGAATTTTCAAAAACCAATATTGACCTCGACATCAACTATTGAATTTTCAAAAACCAATTTTTTTTTCTTTTATTTATTGCACTCCCTGTTAAGTTACAAAATTTATATCTATCCAGAGAAATCTAAGGGCCCGCAGCGTCACATTCACAAGGTTTAAGTCTATCTGTCTATGCTTGACGATTAGTGTCAGAATTAATGTGTGGTAGAATTTCCAGCAAACATCTATGCTTGACGATTAGTGTCAGAATTAATGTGTGGTAGAATTTCAAGCAAACAAAATAGGATTATAGGAAAGAAGAAAGAAACTCAGTGCAAGACTTTCATGCATGTCCTATATTAGATTTTTTTTTTTTTTGATAATCATGTCCTATATATAGATATTTGTTATCCTTTTTGTTACTTGTATACTTACACAGTCATTTAGTTTAGCATGATCATGGGTTGATCATTCTACCAACCATTGATCGTATTTATTCCTAAGCTCTGCAGTGGAGACCAGTTTGAGGTTCATTGCATCGAAAGCGAGCAACAGGCACAACATCTCAGGTTTAAGCATGTTCATGCTTTTCTATCTTTATCGCATTGCTTCTTGATGCTTCTGCACATTAATATCGAGTAAAGCCATCAGAAAGAAGAATACCCAAGAAATCCCAACAAACAAAAACACATTAAAAATAATTAAAGACACAAATACATATGTCCAGAAACCTATATGTAGAAATGCCCAAAGATATTTATACTACATGAAATACAGTAGCTCGATCTCTTAGTTTATGGGTAGTGAAGCAAGATAGGATTTGTCAATTTCTTCCTACTCAAGTTCTTATAGCATGCTAGCATAGAATTTTTACCATACTAAAACAGAAACTGTTGTTTTTCTAATCCATTCATATTTGACATGTATGATAAGTTACTAATTTCTTTTGGCATGAATCACAGGCTAAGCTTAATAGTTCCACGGATACTGCTGTAACACCTCAAGGTCTTGTGTTAATGTTCCAAACTTACCAGCTGATACCTAGGCTTGTGGGCTATCATAGGTATTCGAGGTCTTCCCCTACTACATTTCCACAGTTCAGCTAGCGTTCACTCATTTCATCACTCATATACACATGCACTCGCTCATTCATGACTTCCACCAAAGAGGGACGTATATGTAGACACCCTATTTCATTCTGCTTATCCTCTCCAAAATCTTTCTCATTTGTTGCATTAATTTTGTTTTAAGCATTTTTTTTTAGTTAGGATTTTAATCATATTTTTATTTACATTAATTTTAATCCTGTCTTTATTCAAACCTATAATTTTAATTAATGAGTCATTTATCATCGATTATTTTTATTTTATTGAAGTTTTTAATTTCAACAAGTGATCTAAAACATAATTTAATGTTTTCCTCCTTACTTTTTTTCTTTTTTTGTTTGAAAAAATATTTACGGTATTTTTGCTTTGATATATATATACACACACACACATACATATTAGAAACTAAACCAAGATTTGTGAAGAATGATTTTTTATTGATTTAGAAATAGATAGACCTCTGTTTATATACAATTTTTTTTTTTTTTTTTTTTAAAATCTTGAGAATCTGTTTATTTACAATTGAGAAAGAAAGAAACTAACTAACTTCTAGTATATCACATATGCAGAGGTAGAGCCAGGGGGGTCAAGGGGGGCAGTTGCCCCCCTGGCTCTTTGAAAAAATATCCTTGAAGTAGGTATATTATGAACTATTCTTTGGTATTTTACCTAGACACTCTCACTTTAATACATGTACAGACCCTTAACGCTAAGAAAGTAGGAAAAAAAAAAAAAAAAAATCTTCTCTTACATACCAAATCATATCACTTTTTTCACCAAATTTACTATTCTTATTAGTTTTATCTCACCATGACATCTTCACCCATTTCATTGCTCCTTTTCTTCTAAATCATTATTTTTAGTTTACTATCACAACACTCTTCTTGTGGAGTAATGCTATGAATACTACAAATTTTACAAATTGACGTATTATCAATCATAAAAAAATTCATTCAAACATTTATTTATTATATTGTTTAAGTGTCAAACATTTTCGTCATATCAGTTTGTAAGTTTTTTACAGTAGAATATAATCGTTTTAGTTTTGAGAAATTCTATGTCCACAACATTTTAACAATACTTTATAACAAATCTTAAATAACAGGTTGTTACTGGTTGTTATTGGTGAGCAAAAAATTAATTTCAGTAGCGGGTTGAAATTTGAACCAATAACAACTTACCATTTATGATTTGTTGTGAAAGTATTGTAACAATATTACTTATTACATTTTTTTCATGGCAATTCAATTAGTGGTCCTCATAAGTAACACATAATTATTAGGAAAAAAAAAATACTTAATGTCCTTTTAATACTATTTTAATCTTGCCTCCCTTAACTAAAATCCTAGCTTTGCCACTGATCACATACTAAACACATGTTGCTTATCTGTACACAAAACTAATCTAAACTACAAGTCGTATATGACTAAAGTATGCTAAGTTGCAATATTAGATGTGTCGTTTTCCTTCATTCGTCTGTGCTTCAAGCTGTGCTTGCTTTTCTTTAGTTTTGCTTCCTTTTCCTTCATCACTCTGACAATACACACATGCGTGCAAACACACACAAATTTAACCAATTTTAAGCCAAGTTATTAATTAGTCTAATTATGCTTAAGACCTTGGTTAAAGTAAATAACATCAATATCATGCACAAATAAAATAACAACGAAAAAAAAATAGCACAGAATATGATAATATAAGGAAAAGCCAATGGATCAATTAACCTATAAGTGATTTTAGCCCCTAAAATTTAAAGTGATCACACATTTAGTTCCTTAGATGACTTGGCCAAACTATAAACTGGATTGAACAAAATCCATCTGAATCAAAGTGCTAGAAAACTTCGAGAACCACTGCCTAGATGCTTGTTTAAGGCCATTAATGTACTTGCCCAATTTACAAACCATCTCCCCCTTATTGTGAAAGCTTGGTGGGAGAGCCATGTACACCTCTTCAGCCAAGTCACCATGTAAAAAAGCATTATTTACGTCAAGTTGGCTCAAAAACCACCCTTTCACAATATCTACAGCCAAGAGACACTTCATAGAAACCATCTTGGCAACTGGACTAAATGTGTCAATGTAGTCAATGCCTTCCCTTTGTGTAAAACCCTAAGCTACAAGTCTAGCTTTATACCTCTAAGTTTTGCTTCCTTTTCCTTCATCACTCTGACAATACACACATGCGTGCAAACACACACAAATTTAACCAATTTTAAGCCAAGTTATTAATTAGTCTAATTATGCTTAAGACCTTGGTTAAAGTAAATAACATCAATATCATGCACAAATAAAATAACAACGAAAAAAAAATAGCACAGAATATGATAATATAAGGAAAAGCCAATGGATCAATTAACCTATAAGTGATTTTAGCCCCTAAAATTTAAAGTGATCACACATTTAGTTCCTTAGATGACTTGGCCAAACTATAAACTGGATTGAACAAAATCCATCTGAATCAAAGTGCTAGAAAACTTCGAGAACCACTGCCTAGATGCTTGTTTAAGGCCATTAATGTACTTGCCCAATTTACAAACCATCTCCCCCTTATTGTGAAAGCTTGGTGGGAGAGCCATGTACACCTCTTCAGCCAAGTCACCATGTAAAAAAGCATTATTTACGTCAAGTTGGCTCAAAAACCACCCTTTCACAATATCTACAGCCAAGAGACACTTCATAGAAACCATCTTGGCAACTGGACTAAATGTGTCAATGTAGTCAATGCCTTCCCTTTGTGTAAAACCCTAAGCTACAAGTCTAGCTTTATACCTCTCTATGGAAGCATCAGCTTTGTACTTGACTTTATAGACCCACTTGCAATAAATGGCTTGCTTACCAGCAGGAAGTGGAGTAATAGTCCAGGTGTTATTAGCTTCCAAAGCGGCTATTTCAGTAGCCATGGCTTCTTGCCATTTTGAATCATTATAGCTTGGTGACAGCAAGTAGGTTCAACAATAGAGGAAATTGAGTTGCAAAAAGACTTGTAAGAAGGTGAGAGGTGGTCATAAGAGAGAAAAAAAGAAAGTGGATGAGCTGTACCTGATTGGTGTAGAACTGAACTTGAGGAAACCTAATTGCAATGATAAGATTGAAGGTAAGAAGGAGGTCTGAACTCTCTGGTAGATTTTCTAAGTTGAATTGGAGGTGGATCAAGTTCTACAAAGGCTTCATTATGTAGGTAATCATCATCCGTTTCATGTTGTTCATTATGAACCTTAACAATTTGGGCTAAAGAATAAAAAAAAAAAACACTAGAATTGAAAGGAAAAGTATGGGAACTAGAATCAGGAGCAGAAATAGATGAAGGAACAGATGATGAGATGGGAGTATCAAGAAAAATATTAGGAGTAGAAGGGGCACAAGGTAAAGGGAGAAGAGGATCACTAGAATCTGAGATAGTAAGAGGTTGTAAGGAATAAGGAAAAGTGGTTTCATGAATAATAACATCTCTAGAAATGAAAATAGAATGAGATTGTAAATCATACAGCTTATATCCTTTAACGTTGAAGGGATATCCAAGAAAAACACACTTCCTAGCTCTAGGAGAGAATTTGTGTCTAGATTGAGCTATGGTAGAAGCAAAACACAAATATCCAAAAACTCTAAGATGAGAATATGAAGGTGGTTTGTGAAATAAGAGTTCAAATGGGGATTTACTGTTTAAGAGAGGGGAAGGTATTTTGTTTATCAAGTAAACAACAGTTAATACATAGTCACCCTAGAATGAAAGAGGTAGATTAGATTGAATCCTTAAGGATCTAGCAATAGCCAATATTTGTTGATGTTTCCTCTCCACAACTGAGTTTTGTTGTGGAGTGTAAACATAACTTTGTTTATGTATGATACCATTGCTAGCATAAAAATTAGAAAGTTTGATTTCAAGTGCATTATTAGATTTGATAGACTTGATTTTAGTTCTAAACTGTGTATTAACCATGATATAAAAGGAAATGATTAAAGGTCTAACCTCAGACTTAGATTTCATAAGGAAAATCCAAGTAGCTCCAGTAGCATCATTAACAATAGTGAGAAAATACTTGAAACCTTCCATAGTAGAAGTAGAAAAGGAACCCCATACATCCATGTGTACCAAATCAAAAGAGCAATGAGACATATTATTATTAGAGGGAAAGGGTAATTTCTTCTGTTTAGCCAAAGGACAAACAATACAATGATTATTACAAGAATTATGTGAAACAAGTAAAAAATGACTTAAGGAATGAAGTCTTGAATCAGATGGATGCCTTAGTCTAGAATGCCATAGTGCAGACAAGGAATTTGTAACAAAAGAAATTGAAGAAAAGGCTAAAAAAGAATCAAGATAATGTGTGAAGAGAAAGTCAGCAAGAGAGGGAAAAGCTTGAGACAAGCTGGAACATTGCAGCAGGTAAAGGCCTTCAAGGACATGCCCCACTCCAATCGTTTGCCAGTTGATAAGGTCTTGTATAAAACAATATGAAGAAAGAAAAACAAGGCAGCAAACTTGTGATTTGGTAATCATGCTAATGGATAAAAGATTGAAAGAAAAAGAAGGAACACACAAAACAATTTTCAGGATTTGTTTGGAAGACAGAGTAATGGTTCCAATGTGTGTCACCCTAGCTGTTTCTCCATCAGGCAATTCTACCACAGTTTGTGTAACAGCAGTAATGGTAGTTAATAAATCCTTAGAACATACAATATGATCAGTTGCCCCACTATCTGAAACCCAAATGTCTGATCCATAAGCTTTTCTATTCACATTCTTGGCAGAAAAGATTGAATGTGTAAGATTGGGTTCTAAAAAATAAGGGGAAAATTCACCTGCAACAGCATTGGAGGGCAATTGAGCCATAAAGACGTTGTTGGCCATATGAACATCTTGCCCTTGAGGGGATTGGAAAAGATTTAGTGGCTGTGTATGTGCTTGAGGTCTAAGTAGTGCTAGAAGTTGGTGGTATTAATCTGGTGTGAAGGATAGCTGGGACTGAAATTGGGTCTGAATAGGATAACAAGTTGATTCTTGAGGTTGATTAGTGGCAGAGAACTGATGAGCTATATGATTCTTCCCTTTGAACCTAAATCCAGGTGGAAATCCATGCAATTTGTAACACTTGTCAGCAGTGTGCCCTAGCTTTCCACAATGAGTGCACTGTGGTCTTTCTTTTCCTTGTGGATGGTTAGAACCATACCTAGAATTGATGTTAGGAATGAAATTTGGCCCTTTTGTAGCAAGAGCAGTAGATTCCACTCTAGCATGTGAGCCAGAACTCCCATTCCTTTGTACTTCCTCTTGGGAAAAAGAATCATTCAACCCCATAAGTTCATCTTAGATTCTTTAACTTGCAACTTGGTCAATTTTTGATTAACTCCACAAATGCATTTGCCACAAGTGCACATAGGGAAGGGATTGAGATTCTGAATCTAATCCCATAGAATTTTCAATTGGGTAAAGAAATCAGTGATAGAGACATCATCTTATGTAAGCTCTACGAGCTCTTTTTACAAGTTGAAAATCCTGGGTCCATTCCCTTGAGATAACTTTTCTCTTATCAGTCCAAATTTTTAAAGTTGTGTCCATGCAAATGATGCTAGCTTGGATTCTTGGTGATACTGAATTGGTAATCCAAGTGCCTACTATGCTGTCTGCCCTAATCCACGGTTGAATCTCTGATGAGGTTTTCACTCTAGGAGATGAAAGAGTAAGAGTACCATTGATGAAGCCCAACTTTTTCTTTGAAATCATGGATCTCCTAACTGAACAAGCCCAAGCTTGGTAGTTTTCACCAACTAGAAGCTGAGAAACAAGAACTGTATCAAGGCTTTCTCCATGGTGCAAGAATAAAGGATCATCTGCTTGAGATGAGTCCTATGAAAAAGGGGATTGTTCAGAAGTTGAAGGATTGGCCGTGACAACAGCCATTGAAGGAGCTTTAAGCTTCAGGGAATGAAAGGAAAAAAAAAAAGGGAAATTGAAACGGAATTGAAAACCCTAGAGAATTTGCTCTGATACCATATTAGAAATTAAACCAAGCAGATTTGTGAAGAATGATTTTTTTATTGATTTAGAAAGAGATAGATCTCTGTTTATATACAATTGAGAAAGAAGAAACTAACTTCTAGTGTATCATATGCTAAACACTTGTTGCTTAACTGTACACAAAACTGATCTAAACTACAAGTCGTATATGACTAAAGTATGCTAAGTTGCAATATCAGATGTGTCATTTAGACATGTACTGTCAGACCAGTAATTCTTCATTCTTTTGTGCTTCAAGCTGTGCTTCCTTTTCTTCAGTTTTGCTTCCTTTTCCTTCATCACTTTGACAATACACACATGCGCGTGCGCACACACAAATTTAACCAATTTTAAGCCAAGTTATTAATTAGTCCAATTATGTTTAAGACCTTGGTTAAAGTAAATAACGTCAATATCATGCACAAATAAAATAACAACGAAAAAAAATAGCACGAAATATGATAGTGTAAGGAAAAGCCAATGGATCAATTAACCTATAAGCGATTTTGCCCCTAAAATTTAAAGTGATCACACATTTAGATCCTTAGATGACTTGGCCAAACTATAAACTAGCCCTATAGGGGCTAAATCAATCATTTTAAGTTTTTTTTTTTTTTTTTTTGGAACTAAAAACGGTAATGTTAAACTTTAGTGACTACATTCACTCATGAGCTTAAGCTTAAAACCATGCCACTACAAAGGCTTCACCACCAACCTGAAGGAAACTAGATTCACTAATGAGTTGAAGTTTTACAGTATTAGAATAACCATATTCTGAATTGCTATAACCCAATAGTACTTATTAACATTATCCAATGTAGCTTCGAATCTAAGAGCTCTTCAATGGCAGAACCCTGTTGAACATGAACAAGCCACTTATGAATCCAAATATCCACTTGAAGCTTTGACTTCCCGCAACAAATTATTCTAGATGCAGCAGTAACTTCTATAACACCAAATCTTGAGTTTCTTCAAACTTAATCACTAGAAGAGGCTTTCTGAGAGCTTGGCACATGTGAACCTTAGATGTACATTAAAGGACTCTCCAACCACTAGATGTTAATGTACTTATTAACATTACCCAACCTCTAGATGCATCACGATTCAAGTGGTCGTGTTCACAAATTGGTGATTCAACTCTAGACTTGTTAAAGGGGTCAAATTTGAACATGAGTGAGGGAGATATTTCTTTTAATTAATTATTTGATGGACACGACCCTCATGATCAATCTTTAAATTGAAATTTTGTGTTTTGTTCTAATTGTTAAACACTTGACTTCCTTGTATTCGTAGTTATTATTACCTACTCGATATATATTATTCACTTGTGTTGATTGTGTGCAAGCTTGTGTGGGTATTGGCATGGTGAATTTTGTGGTTATATGTGTGATTTAATATAGGACTAGTTTGTATATCTAGCATTCCAATTGGTCGGAGGCTTGGTTGACCCCTCCCATGTAATGAGAGTTTTCATGTAATCGACCAAGCTTATCATTGGGAATTTAGTTCTAGCCAGATGCTTTTATATTTTGTCCATGATTTTTACCTTTTTGCATTTTTGTTTGTGGACTCACTTAGATCCATATGGTACAACTAGCCTTGTTATATGCACTATGTACGTGAGATGAGACTTTTTTTTTTTGGTGGGTTTAGTGTCATAACTTTCTATTTATCTCAATTTCTAGATTATGGCACAACCCAAAAATTAAATAAAAGAAATCGGTGAGTCTTGATAAAGCAAAAAAAAAGAAAAAAAAAAAAAACGTAGGAACATGATCTTGAATGAAATATACAAAACGGGCTGAGAATTTTTTTTTATATTTTATTTTATTGTGGATAGGTTTGTTGGAGTATTTCTGAACCACATAAAAGTCTAATTCAAAAAGAAGAATTTTCTTATAGATAGTATAGGACAAAAACAAATATTTAAAGGTATTTTATTTTGTTCTTAAACTTAATTTCAAATGAATTTTTATGGTATTTTGTTCTTCAATTTGAATTCAATTCAGTTTTCATGGATTTTCCAGCTAACTTTTAAGGTTAATGATTAAAGAAAAAGGTGGGGGAAAGCAAGAAATGAAGAAAACTGAATTTGTGTAGTTTAAATGGCTTTTTAAGACCATTGAATTTTTAAAATATCACATATCTTACCGCATTTTCAAATTCATTTTTATGGTATTTTGTTCCTCAATTTGAATTCAAATTCAGTTTTCATGGATTTTCGAACTAACTTTTAAGGTTGATGATAAAAAGATAAAAATAAAAAGTTGGGTAGAACAAGAAATGAAGAAAATTGAATTTGTGTAGTTTAAATGGGATTTTTAAGACCATTGGATTATTTAAAATATCACATATCTTACCTCTTGATTAAATTGGAGGATTTAAATGAGAGGGATCTTTCCCATGAAAAAGTATGAAACATCTTAAGGTGGTAGTCTTGAGTAGGTTTTCTAGGGTGAGAAATGAGAATGAAATATTTTAGAGAGAGGCTTGTTGCATTGGTGAAGAAGGAAAAATCTGGGAAGAGCAGAGTATGAAAATCTCAAAGAAAAAAAAAAAAATCAGATGGAGAACAAAGAAGAGCCTAATTAACTATCGAAGAAACACAAAGAATAATAAAAAAAATCTTCGTTTGCTTGTGTTTTTTTTTTTTTTTTCTTAAAAAAAAATTCATTTCATTTTTTAAATGTTTTTGATCTTAGGTTTAATTTTGAAAGATATGGAGAAACATTTGGAGGAACATCAGAGTCCAGGTGAGGAAATCCAAATCCTTTTAAACTCATTTACACTTGAGTACTCAAAATTTCATACATACGCTTAGCTTATCTCTCTTCACCACAAGCATGACACTGTAAATACCCAGATTATTTGATGAACAATATGTCTAGAGGTATAATAAATTTCACATCTACCAAGTAGCAAATTGTTATTGATGGGTGAAAATGTTATGTGTGTGGTAGGTTCAGATGGAAAAAAAAAAAAAAAAAAAAATTAACTCAATTATTGTGAAATTGTGTATGTTGCGTTACTCTTCCTTAATACAAAATCACATCGAATCCAGCTCTTCCATAAACAAACAAACACCCAAACCCTACCCATAAGAACCTCCAAAGCCAAATCCATCATAGTATAGATAGGCTTAGGGTCATCAGCAATGAGCTTCCTGAGAGTTGAGAGTTCCACTGTTCCTACAAGTTGCCGCGTGAAGCACCACAAAAGTCATAAGAAGGGGGCTAGGTAGTAGGTATGTATTACTAAACTCGAATATGTTTTTGTACTTATTTATTGATTGGATGCCTTGATTGTTGGATTGAAGTTGAAAAAAAGACACATAACTTTCCAAGAAGTGACCCAATTTATTTTAAGACAGCTCCAATCGAACCCTTCTTTCAGAATAAGGTCCAAAGAAAAATAAAATATTTGAAATTCAATCCCCACTTATACAAAAAATCGATTGATATCTTAGTCTGACAATAAAGAGCTATTATTAGGAGTGAACGCTA
Organism: Quercus suber; assembly: GCF_002906115.3. Lineage (NCBI taxonomy): Eukaryota > Viridiplantae > Streptophyta > Magnoliopsida > Fagales > Fagaceae > Quercus > Quercus suber. Next base: position 418,517 of record NW_027069694.1, on the reverse strand, counting down.
TAAGTTAAAACTTTCTCTAAAAGAAAAAGTTAATAAAACAAGTTGATGTAGTATGCTTTACATAATAAAATTGATCTTACTTCATTACTTGCTCTTGTTAATCTCATTATTGTTATCATCATGTCATTTCTATTATTCATTTTTGTTTTATAAGAATTCCTATTATTCATTGGTTTGTCACATGATGTAATTTTAATAAACCATGCCATGAAAAAAAGAAAAGAAAAAAAAGAAGTCACTGCTTGTTTGTGTTATTCTTATATTCAAATAATAAATTCGTGTCCATTAGATAATAAATTAAACTTTAAATTACCCTTACTAAATAGAGAATAGTAAACACCGCAAGCAGTTTAATTGATCCAAAACTTGTCCTTGGAACATAGACTAATTTACCTAACCACAAGGTTTTTTTTTTTTTTTTTTTTTTTTTGGGTGAGAAACAACCACAAAGTTAATTATAAATGAAAAAAATATTATATTTCTAGTTTCCCAAAAAATTATCAAATAAAAGCCGTAACTACTAAATTTTCCAAAACTCCACAATTTAAATTTTTTTTTTTTAATTCTCCAAGGGCATCAAATAACAATGTTCAAAAATTGGCTGTCTCCATTGGGATCAAAACTTAAATATTCTTTTTTCTTCTTCGAGGCATCAATGTGTGCACATTGCCATGTGATGCCCCTAGGGAGGAAAAAGATTTCCCTTCAAACTAGTTTGAAGAGAAACTCTTCAAACTCAGTAAATATCATTTAATTTGTTAGATATAAATTTTGAAAATCTAAATATGGAGTTGCATGTTCTTATTATATTCTCCATGTTTGCAAAATTTCAAGAAGATCAAAGATCTATAGTTATGTTATTAATCAAATGTTTAAAATTTAAAGATTTTGTGTTCTAAAATTATGTATAAAAAATAAGTTTAAAGATCAAATAGTAAATAACATCTAATTTAAATGAAATTTGACATGCATGTTAAGAACGTAAAAATCATAAAATTCAACAGTAAAATTTTCAAAATTCACATCTGAAGAAATTCTATCTCAATTATCTTTGTAATGAAACAAGATTGTAAACTAAGAAAATCAGTGAGAAACAGTGAGAAAATGAGATCAGAGAGAAAAAGTAGGGGAGAGAGAGAGAGAGAGAGAGAGAGAGGAAAACTTTATCAATGAAAGAGCTGAATTGATTGCTTAATTACATCAAAGATACATATTCATATATAGAGTTACAATTGTTGCTATAACAGAATAGATTAGATCCAAACTATGCACCTAAATTCACAAATCAATAACTACTCGCCATAACTACTCTTTGCCCCGACAACTGATATTTGAACATCCCCAGGACGACATTGTTTGATACACTGTGAATAAGCATCGGTCATTAATTGAAACGGTGCGCATCACTTAGGCTTTTAATGAAACGGAGTGCATCATCTTCTGGCTTTAATGAAACGGTGCGTACTACGATTCTTTACTGTGAGCTTCATCTTCAACAACATCCACTAAAAAGACATAAAAGGAATTTGAAGAGTTTTCTTCAAACCTTTTCCCCTAGATAGTTAATCTTCTTTTAAAAAAAAGGTTTTATTTTTAAAATTGTGAGTTTTGGCAAATCCTAGCTCTCTCAACCTCATGATTTAGTGAAATATGAATTGAGTGTTTTGGTTATAGATGATTTGTGCTCAAACGTTAAGTTTGGGCATTAGCAACCCTATTGAGGACAAAACTCAAATCTCTTATACCCCTTTAGATGCATGGTTTCCATTTCATACACATGACATGAACTCTTTCTTTGGTAAAAATAACTTGATTCTTTTTGGGATAGTAGAAATTAGGTTGAACCACCTCTAGTGGCCTATTTGGGTTTGGGAGATCATTAACTTTGTTTTGATTCCTATTTTAACTTGAAAAAATTTGGTATACATTTGTGAGTTTGGTTAACTAATTCTCATTTGCTTATTTAAGTTGGTTAAAGAAAAATCTTGCTTATTTGCATAATGTTTTTCTCTCACATCTATATTTCTATACCTAAAAGTTGAAATGTAACATTTATTATTGTTACACTCCTATTGAGCCATATCAGCAGTCATATTATTCACTTATTCCAACATTTTCTCTCTCCTTTTGAATTATTTGTTTTTTTTTTCCCTTTTATTAAATCCATATTTTGTCCACACAACAAGATGAACTCTCTCTCTCTCTCTCTCTCTCTCTCTCTCTCTCTCTCTCTCTCTCTCTCTCTCTCTCTAT
>NW_027069694.1:409678-411554 GCF_002906115.3 Quercus suber | reverse complement strand
AATTGGTGTGTTTGATTGATTTTTTTTTTTTCAAGAGTCTATATTTTTCAAACTTTTGTTATAGTGTGTTATGTTTTCCTTTCATTTTTTCTACAACTAAATTCTTTTTAAGTTTCAAATTAATTCTTTAAAATTCTTATTCTCTTAAGGAATTTGTCATATTAATCAACTTCAACACAAATTTACAATTGATATTACTCAAATAATTGATTAGCACAGTCAAATGCATAGTCATGTGAATTGCATTTTGATATAAGCCCAAATTCTCACTTTCCAAAAATCTAAGAATTAACTTAAACAAAAACTATAAGAGGGAGAGAGAGTACATGTGATGAGGAGCTCAAAAAACACACCATCAAAATGGATTAACTCAAAGTATCTAAAGTAGAGTTGCAATAAAGAATAAATGAGAGAGAGAGAGAGAGAGAGAGAGAGAGAGAGAGAGAGAGAGAGAGAGAGAGAGAGAGAGAGAGAATGATCACATTTTTGGGAGATAATGTGAGAGAAATAGCAAAATTATATGAAAACAGATGAGTAGAAGAATACTCAAAAGACAATGTATAATTGTAAACAACAAATTATCCAAGCTATGCTACGTAATAAATAACATTATATCATTATATAATATCTTTGATAACATATCATTTTTTTTTTTTAAAAAAATCCCAAAATAATAGAATGATATATTTGTAGAGATAGAGAGATGAAAAATACTTTTAGAAATAGTTCAATTTTTGAGGAGAAAAATTTTTCTTCAATAAATTTTAGAGAACTAGTCATACATTATATCACATTACAAAAATAATTATATATTTCTACGCATAACGTGGTTTGCATCTAGTTAAATAAATAAGTTTAACTAAAGTTGTCAAATACAGTGTGTCCAGACTTCCTCTCAACAAGTAGAAGATAATGGAAGACAATAGTACCCACCACACAGCCAACTTGAGTCAGAAAGGGACTTATTCCTACTTCCAAAATCAATGAAGCTTCGATCTAAAATGTGTTGGACTTAAACTTTGTCACGTAAGAAAATTGATATCAGGATTGAAAAAATGGAGGTTTCCCATATATCTACTTGACTTACAGTCAGTGCTTGACTCCTAGTCCAATTAATAGTGATGGATCACAGAGCTCCATTCACATGTTTGAAGAAAAGAATCGAGTCCCATTAAATTTTGAACAAGTCTACCGACATACACAGTTACAATTACACCCTCACCCTTTGAGTTTTCAACTTTTCATTCACATAGTGCCCACTATAATACAAAAATTTCTCTCTAAAACAAAAAGTTAATAAAACAAGTTAATGTTAAGTATGCTTCGTATAATAAAATTGATCTTACTTCATTACTTGCGCTTGTTAATCTCATTTTTGTAATCATGTCATTTCTATTATTCATATTTTTTTATAAGAATTCCTATTATTCATTGGTTTGTCACATGATGTAACTTTAATATACCAAGCCATGAAAAAAAAAAGAAAAAAGAAGTCACTGCTTGCTTTTGTTATTCTTAAATTCAAATAATAAATTCGTGTCCATTAGATAATAAATTAAAACTTAAATTACCCTTACTAAATAGAGAATATTAAATACCGCAAGTAGTTTGATATTGATCCAAAACTTGTCCTTCTTGGTACATAGACTAATTTACCTTAACCACAAAGTTTTTTTTTTTTTTTTTTTTTAAGTTTTTATCCCAATGGGGACAGCCAATTTGTGAACATTGTTATTTGATGCCCTGGAGGATTAAAAAAAATTATTTTAAAAATTGTGGAGTTTTGGAAAATGTTACGGCTTTTATTTGATAATTTATGGAAACTAGAATTATAATTTTTTTTTCCATTTATAATTAATTTGTGTGGTTGTTTCTC
>NW_027069694.1:401495-409653 GCF_002906115.3 Quercus suber | reverse complement strand
GAGAGAGAGAGAGAGAGAGAGGAGAGAGAGAGAGAGAGAGAGAGAGAGAGAGAATGATCACATTTTTGGGAGATAATTGAGAGAAATAGCAAAATTATATAAAACAGATGAGTAGAAGAATACTCAAAAGAAATGTTAATTGTAAACACAAATTATCCAAGCTATGCTAGTAATAAAATAACATTATATCATTATATAATATTTGGATAACATTCAACAATTGAAGAAAATGAAATGAAAAGGATAAATAAAATACAACAATGATCAACCAAAGTAAAGTTCAACAAAAAAATTCACAACCTAAATTAGAGGGCAATAAAAATTAAAAATCCCAAATGAAAGAAAATATATATATATATATAGAGAGAGAGAGAGAGAGAGAGAGAGAGAGAGTATTCATCTTGTTGTGTGGACAAAATATGGATTGAATAGAAGGGAGAAAAGCAAATAATTCAAAAAGAAGATAAAATGTTGAATAGGTGGATGATATGACCCGCTATAGCTTAGTAAAAGCATAACAACAATAAATGCTACACTTCAACTTTTATATATATATATTATATATAGATATATAGATATGAGAGAAAAAAGTTATAGCAAATAAGCAAGTTTTATTCATTAACCAACTTAACTAAGCAAATAAGAATTAGTTAACCAAACTCACAAATGTAAACCAATTTTTTTTCAAGGTAAAATAGAAAATAAAACAAATTAATGATCTCCTGAATCCAAATAGGCCACTAGAGGTGGTTCAACCTAATTTCTACCTTCCCAAAAAGAATCAAGTTATTTTACCAAAGAAAGAGTTCATGTCATGTGTATGAAATGAAAACCTCGCATCTAAAAGGGTATAAAGATTAGAGTTTTGTACTCAAGGGTATAAGAGATTTGAGTTTTGTACTCAATAGGGTTGCTAATGCCCAAACTTAATATTTGAGCACAAATCAATTATAACCAAAACACCCAATTCATATTTCAGTAAATCATGAGGTTTTAGGATTTGCTAAAACTCACAATTTAAAAAGAAAAAATAAAAATAAAACTTTTTTTTAAGAATAACTCTCTAGGGACAAGGTTTGGAGAGAAACTCTTCAAATTTCTTTTATATCATTTTATTGGAAGTGAATTTTGAAAATTTAACTGTTGAATTTTATGATTTTTATGTTCTTAATATGCATGTCAAATTTTATTCAAATCAGATGTTATTTAATATTTAGTCAATAAACTTATTTTTTTATACATAATTTTTGAACACAAAAACTTTAAATTTAAACATTTGATTAATAACGTAACTATTAATTCTCTCTCTCTCTCTCTCTCTCTCTCTCTCTCTCTCTCTCTCTCTCTCGTTTATTCTTTCTTGTAACTCTTCTTTAGATACTTTGAGTTAATGCATTTTGATGGTGTGTTTTGTGAGCTCCTCATCACATGTACTCTCTCTCCCTCTTACAATTTTTGTTTAAGTTAATTCTTAGATATTTGGAAAGTGAGAATTGAGTTTATTTCAAAATACAATTTACCCGACTATGTATTTGATTTTGGCTATCAATTATTGAGTAATATCAATTGTAAATTTGTGATGATGTTTGATTAATATGAAAATTTCCTTAAGAGAATAAGAATTTTAAAGAATTAGTTGTAGAAAAAAAAGGGGAAAACATAATACACTATAATAAAAGTTTGAGAAATATAGACCACTTGAAAATGGAATAACGTCAATCAAACACACCCAATTTTTTCCAATAAAATAATAAAAAACCCCAAAATAATAGAATGATATATTTGTAGAGATAGAGAGATGAAAAACACTTTTAGAAATAGTTCAATTTTTAAAGTGAAAATTTTCTTCAATAAATAAGCTTAATTATATATTCCCACGCACAATGTGATTTGCGGCTAGTTTAAGTAAATAAGCTTAACAAAAGTTGTCAAATACAATGTATGTCCAGACTTCCTCTCAACAAGTAGAAGATGGTGGAAGACAATAGTACCCCACCACACAACCAACTTTGAGTCAGAAAGGGACTTATTCCTACTTCCAAAACCAATGAAACTTCAGTCCAAAATACGTTGGACTTAAATTGTCACGCAAGAAAATATCAAGATTGAAAAAATGGAGGTTTCCCATCTACTTCCACTTACAGTCAGTGCTCGACTCCTAGTCCAAAAGTGATGGATCACAGAGCTCCATTCACAAGTTTGAAGAAAAGAATCGAGTCCCATTAAACTTTGAACAAGTCTACCAACATAGACAGTTACACACTCACCCTTTGAGTTTTCAACTTTTCATTCACCTAGTGCCCGCTATGATACAAAAATTTCTCTCTCTGTGTACTTAATTGTCAAAATTTCTGTAAACTTGTTCATATATGATGGCTACAAACAGTGGCAGACAGAGGATTTTGAAAATTCCCCTTTCCCCTAATTTGTTTTTTTAGTAGAAATAAGAAATTATATATAAAATTTACTTGATGACTTTTATTCTTATAGTACTCTTATACAACATATAGATTATAAAAATCAAAATATAATGAATGTATATGTTTAAAAAAATAGATGAGTTTATAAAATGGGAAAACTATTAATTATTCTTGAAATGTTGTATTTTCTCCTCTCACACAAGTGGTAAAAATCACTATGAATTTAATTAGTAACGCCTATTATTATGTGAAAGGAAAAAAATACCTTAACACTATATACTTTGAATACCAAATAATTACTCAAATAAATGACTAATACACAAGGAAAAAAACTATTATTGGACCATGCCCACTGGAAATAGATGTCTGAATTTGTGAATTTTGGCATGGATCGTAAGCAAATTTAATAACAACCTACCCATTTATCCACATGAGAGTATTTCAAACTTATGACCACTGGAATAAATGTCTGAATCCGTGAATTTTGGCATGGATCATAAGCAAATTTAATAACAACCTACCAATTTACCCACAAGAAAGTATTTTAAACTTATGATATTTGTTCTAAGATAATTTTTTTTAATCGTTAAAAAAATCGTTAGGCCAAAGATAGCAATTGAATTTTTGGTGTATGTAGGGATTAAACTTTAGGTCTTTTATTTGATGATAATAAATTTTATTAGTTGAGTTAACTAAAACCCATACAAAAATGTGGCTTTTTTTTTTTTTTTTTTTTTTTTTATTCCTCTCCATTGTCATACCCTTGAGAGGTCATTTACCAAACCCTTATCTCACCACACCCACGTCTATGAGAAGGTCCATTTGGTGCTTTGGGAAGCAGTTTGGAAAGGAACCAATATACATTGGTTGATGCTATGGTCAAGTAGCGGAATCCGGGAAGCTAGAGAAGAAATAGGTTCGGCGTAACCTCGTTGGAGCAAGAAGCTTGGAGGGCTTAGGTACTTGGGTAGATTAGGCTTGGAGGGTCTTCTGCTATTCATGTATCCCAACTACATTCTTTAGTGGATTATTTGACCGCTTGGAGGGCGGTGGAGAGGTTTTACGCCGAGGACTTCGGTTTCCTCTTCGATAACACATCGTGTGTTGTCCGTGTGTTTGCATCTTCTTTCCCTTCACGTTTGCCTTATATTTACTGCTGTGGATGTGTTTATATTTGGCTTAGATTATTCTATGAATTCTGTTATAAGCTTGTTATCATATTCCGCACATAAATTGTTTGATATAAAGCTTGAATTGGTATTTGTGTTATTTGGGGTCTAAACGTTCAAAGGTGTTGTAAACCCTTATTGAACTTTCAAGTCTAAAATACGTTGGACTTAAATTGTCACGCAAGAAAATATCAATATTGAAAAAAATGGAGGTTTCCCATCTACTTGCACTTACAGTCAGTGCTCGACTCCTAGTCCAAAAGTGATGGATCACAGAGCTCCATTCACAAGTTTGAAGAAAAGAATCGAGTCCCATTAAACTTTGAACAAGTCTACCAACATAGACAGTTACACACTCACCCTTTGAGTTTTCAACTTTTCATTCACCTAGTGCCCGCTATGATACAAAAATTTCTCTCTCTGTGTACTTAATTGTCAAAATTTCTGTAAACTTGTTCATATATGATGTCTACAAACAGTGGCAGATAGAGGATTTTGAAAATTCCCCTTTCCCCTAATTTGTTTTTTTAGTAGAAATAAGAAATTATATATAAAATTTACTTATGACTTTTATTCTTATAGTACTCTTATACAACATATAGCTTATAAAAATCAAAATATAATGAATGTATATGTTTATAAAAATAGATGAGTTTATAAAATGGGAAAATTATTAATTATTCTTGAAATGTTTTATTTTCTTCTCTCACACACGCGGTAAAAATCACTATGAATTTAATTAGTAACGCCTATTATTATGTGAAAGAAAAAAAATACCTTAACACTATACACTTTGAATACCAAATAATTACTCAAATAAATGACTAATACACAAGGAAAACAACTATTATTGGACCATGCCCACTGGAAATAGACGTCTGAATTTGTGAATTTTGGCATGGATCATAAGCAAGTTTAATAACAACCTACCAATTTATCCACAAGAAAGTATTTTAAACTTATGATATTTGTTCTAAGATAATTTTTTTTTAATCGTTAGGCCAAAGATAGCAATTGGATTTTTGGTATATGTAAGAATTAAACCTTAGATCTTTTATTTGACGATAATAAATTTTATTAGTTGAGCTAACTAAAACTCATACAAGGATGTAGCAAAAAAAAAAAAAAAATTTTTTTTTGTGGGGGAGGGAGAAGGAATGGGGGGAACAACTAAGTGATTGACATCTCAACCAAAATCTAATTTATTATATTGTTAGACTTCACAGGTAAGGTGGCATCCAAATGGTCCTAAACTTTTCTCTAAATAAAAAATTCACAGATTCAGATAACATTCTACACATAATACTTGGACTATCTGGGCTTTTGCCCTTAATTTTTTTTTTTTTTTTTATTTAGCAATTTGCCCTTGTTTGCAAACTATATAGGAATATGCCCTTGTTTCAATACTCGATAATCTTAAAATCGAGTTTCTATGAAATACTCGATCTATAGAAAATCGAGTTATGCCCGATCAAATTAAAAAAAAAAAAAAAAAGAGCATAGAACTCGATTTTAGGAAAATCGAGTTTAAAAATGCCACTATAGGACTCACTGATGGGGTAATCACACTTTCAAAAAAAATTTGCAGGAAAACGCCGCTATAGAGCACTAAAACGTCACTATAGGGCTTAAAAACGCCACTATAGGGCTTCCTAAACGGTATCACACTTGTAAAAAAAATTTGCAGGAAAAATCACACTTTTAAAAAAATTTTGCATGAAAACACCGCTATAGGGCCTTAAAACGTCACCATAGGGCTTAAAAACGCCACTATAGGGTCCCTAAACCACTATTCGTGATCACACTTATAAAAATTTTGCAGAAAAACACCGCTACAGGGCTTTAAAACGTCACTATAGGGCATAAAAACGCCACTATAGGGCTCTCAATTATAATTTTTTTTTCATGAAACTCGATTTTTTGATATTCGAGTTCCATGCAATTTTTTTTTTTTTTTTTTAAAGTTTGATCGGGCATAACTTGATTTTCTATAGATCGAGTATTTCATAGAAACTTGATTTTAAGATTATCGAGTATCGAAACAGGGGCATATTCCTATATAGTTTGCAAACAGGAGCAAATTGCTAAATAAAAAAAAAATTAAGGGCAAAAGGCCAGATAGTCCCATAATACCTTTAGTAATCTCCTTCGACTATTTTTATATTAATCGACCAATTGATTTTAATTAATTAAGCTATTTATATATTCATTTGGAATTTTAAAATGAGTGGAATTGAAAGTTTGGTCAATGTTTCATATTGGTGGCATGAAATGAAATTAAAAAACAAAATTTGAACAAAAATTATTGCAAGTATATTCATTGAATTTGACCATAAAAATCACTATCAAGTAGAACAACTTGGATAAAGTTTCATCTGACCATTTCAGACATATTCCAAAACAAAGGAGGAATTGCATCTGTAACATTTGTGTTGGATATATCCAGAGACAAACTTGCTTTTGTGAACAAATCCATAAGGGAAAATTTGGCCCTAAAATCCACGATCCCAATCCTAAAAAGAGAACTTGAAAAGGAGGAATCCAATTGGGACTTACTTTTTAAGTCAACCGGTTTGGAGTTGTGCTAAGTCCTTTAATCTTCTTAATTGGCAAATGATTTCAGATACTACTCCCTCCAACATATTCCCACCAATAAAGAACTACTCTAATTTGGAGAGTCCTCCAAAACTTTGAGGAAGAGTTCCATTAAACTGATTATGTGAAAGGTCTAAGAATCTCAAAGATGAAAGTTTTCCTATTGAAATTTGGAATTGGACCCCAAATTGAATTACCCTCCAAAGAGAGTGTTGAAAGATTTTGAAATTGCCCAAGTCCTCATCAGATGACCAGATAGTTGAGCATCCATACATTTCTAGACCTCTAGTCCATACGAAACACATCTTAATAAACTTTCTAATTTTGATACCTCTTGACTGAATTTGTTGTCTGACAATTTTAGTTTCCTTAAATTGCAAACATTGCCAAAGATCTGGTACCTTTCCATCATTGATTGCTTGTCAAGTCTATGCTAATAGCAGATGTTAGGTTTCTAATGGAACTAGAGATTGTACCTTGCAAAAGATTCTTGGCGGAGGTTGAGGAACTCAAGATGACTAAAACTATACAACCAATTGGGAATTGAGGAGTTGAAATTGTTGGCAGATAGATCAAGGTGCTTAAGAGAAGTCATGTTTGCAAACCAATAGGGATTGGACCTTGAAAACCATTGGCAGATAGATTAAGAGCAACCAAATTTTGATAACCAAAGACCCATGATGGAATCAAAGGGTTTTAAAGCTGTTAAAAGAAAGATCAAGGGTGGCTAGAGATGAAAAGTTAGAATTGGGTGTTGGTGGGATGGAACCAAGGTTGCAATGTGATAACCACAACTCTGACAAGGAAGTGATTTTGTTTGTCACCTGAAGCAAATCGGAGGCTTGCTAAGTCTACACCACTCAAATCTAGCACTTGTAGTAAAGGAAGACTAGAAAGCCATTGAAGGTTATTGACAGATAAAACATTATAACCAAAGCCTCCGAGATTAAGATAGTGCAAATTGAGAGATTTCCAATTTGAGAGGTATCAATTCCCCAAATCCCGCACTGAAGAGATTAGATATCTTAAACTCTTCATGGAACCAAGGAATTCAGGAATTGGAAATAACAAAATTATTGTAGCTCAAGTCCAAGTAAAACAAATGCTTCAAATCAAGTAGGGAAGGATTTATCTTACCACCAAACATTGACTGTGCATAAGATTGAATAGCAGCTTCATACTGGGCTACAATTGAAAAGTATTCAATCAGAGGAGGAGGAAAGCTTCTGAGATGGAGCTCTTGCACGTGACCAGTAACATTGTTGCAGACAACTCCCACCCATTGACAACAATCCCCGTCACCAGCCAAGAGGCAAGCCGGTTTAAAGGATCAGTAAGATCTTGCTTGAATCTAAGAAGGGCCTGTTGCTCACTTTGGATGCAATGAACCTCAGAGTTTCCATAGCAGAACTTGGGATCAATAGCTGCCAAAGTGAGAAACACAAGGAAAAGGGTTAATGTAACGGCTCTTAATCTGAAGGAACCGCCCATGGTTATGCAAAAAACTATATGATTATGTAAATGCTACACTAATGGCATGGTAATTTATAGGAGGCGGATTTCTGTGCTTAGTTGATTTCTGCTTTCCGTGTTTTTAACACTTATAATGCTACCACACATTATTTCCAACTCTAAGAATTGACATAAAGTCTTGTGAATGTGACGCCTTAATATTTTTGAAATGGTCAGATGAAACTTTATCCAAGTTGTTCTACTTGATAGTGATTTTTATGGTCAAATTCAATGAATATACTTGCAATAATTTTTGTTCAAATTTTGTTTTTTAATTTCATTTCATGCCACCAATATGAAACATTGACCAAACTTTCAATTCCACTCATTTTAAAATTCCAAATGAATATATAAATAGCTTAATTAATTAAAATCAATTGGTCGATTAATATAAAAATAGTCGAAGGAGATTACTAAAGGTATTATGGGACTATCTGGCCTTTTGCCCTTAATTTTTTTTTT
>NW_027069694.1:377264-399584 GCF_002906115.3 Quercus suber | reverse complement strand
GTGATTTTCAGGTCACCACTCCCGAAACTCTACTATTATCAAATCAAGCGGTTACAAGTAAAGGAATCCCAAGTACCTTACCAACCTACAGTTGAACCCTTACCCCAATACCCAATTGGACTTGATCTGTAGTAACAGTTCCTACTTTTGATGCACGGCTCCCAAGTACGTGACTAACCAATACGCGGATCCTAGTATGCGACTTCAAACACCAACTTAGAAGGAGAGGTTGACTGCAAAGTTCTTCAGTTCATCTTACACGATGAAGATTAGGAAGATGCTTGGTCATAAAACCCTTTGGTGCAAATACATAGCAACTTCTTCAGAGAAGATGAACTAGGTCAAGAACTTCGTCTTTGATCACAAATTGCTTGAACAGAGTTTGCTCAATGCTTGTGCAACTTGTGTACTATTTGACGGCTCTTAAAATAATCATTTTATATGTCTAGGGTTAGAAGAAAAGAAGGCCCAAAGACACATTCACGGATCCCAAGAACTCAGATAAGAAAATCTGATTTTATAAATCTCGACAGATAGCAGGTGTCAAAGAGCTATCGAGCAGGTGTCGAGCTTTAATGATTTTGCACTTCAGCTTGTTTTTCTTGGACAGACTTGATGACTTCAACACTTGATTTTGAAACCTTATTTCTTGAAGTATTAAAAACACCTAGAACTACCCAATTACAAGTAGAGTACATTTTGTCAAAGGATTAGCCAATTTACATAAATAAGTGACATATGTTCTTAACAAGTGAAAACACATGTCCTAACAATCTCCCCCATTGGCAATTCGTGACAAAACCACAACAAACAAATGAACATATGAGAGAAGTCATAAATCCCTCAACTCATACTCACTTGTTGAATACAATAAAATCTATCCGATCACAAACCCTTGAAAAACTTTGCAAGAAAAGAGTTTATGGGAAGTAGACTTTGACAACCTATATTTTTGAAACACTTTAAACAAAACTCATCAAAGCATTTTGTGTGAAACAGAAATAATAGATTGTATACAAATAATAAGAAACATGTATATAAAGAAAGAAAAGAAACAACACATGTAAAGGTAGGTGAAAGAAACATACATCAGCATATAAAGAAGATAAGCACAATGTATGTAAACATGGTCACAAGACTTACGGTACAAGATCAATGTATCTAAAAAGAATAGAAAAGAAAAGATACATCAAAACCTTACTACATCCCTCAAATATCAACACTCCTCTTAACAAAAATGTCCTATACTAACTCTCCCCCTAAAATGACTACTCTCATAACCCAAAACTACTTCCCCTTTTTGTCATGAGTGACAAAGGGTAGAGTGTCATGTAAACATCTCATCAGTAGAGCTAGCATCTTCATCATCATTTGAAATGTCATCGTCATCACCATTATCCTCAGAGTCAGGAGTCGCTAGAGGAGGTGGTGAAGGAGTAACCTTAGAAGCAAAACAACCCATGGTCGCCTGCCATCATGCAATACGACCAACACAAACATTCACTTGATACAACTCAGTGGAGAGTGTATCAAGGTGAGCATCCATGTGCTGCAGCTGCGCCATGATGTCTCCAAGAGATTCATCGTCCATAGAGGAAGAAGGAGCAGATGTAGATGGAGCAGATCTGGATGGAGCTGAACGGGAGGAAGGAGTGGAATCCGGCTGTCTCGACCTAAACTGAGCCTCACTACGTTTTACGGTAGCGGCATCTATGGTACAAATGTGAGTGAAGTGGTTGGACACAGGAAAAGGGCCGAAAATCACGTGGGTTGAAGGTTTTGAGTGAGAAAAAGGAGTTTGGGAGATGAACATTCATGGATAGATCGAGAGAGATCCAGAAAATGATAACCGGATCGCGACAGAAGCTTATATAGGAGCTTCAATAATTCTCGACAGCTAAGGTGTTGAGAGGTGTTGAGACAGCTGTCGAGGTAGGTGTCAAGAAAATGAACGTCGACAGCTGCAGGTGTCAAGAAGGTATCGAGGAATAAACACCAAAACCAAGAACAGAAACTCGATCGATTGACAAGGTATCGAGAAGGTATCGAGGAAACAGAAACTTTCTCAATCGATCCACTAAGTGTCGAAGAGGTGTCGAGATTGTGATAAGAAAAAGGCTTGAGAAACTCGACAGATAACAAGGTATCGAGGAGGTGTCGAGCCAGTAGTTAAAAGCAATTTTTCGAGAAGTGAAAAATATAGACATGAATGCAATCCAACATGCACCTCAACTAATGATCCAATCAACATATTAAGCTCTCAAAATCATCTCTCAACAAAAATTTTAAGCACATGGATCCTCAAGAACACACACACACATTAAACAAGTCTAACAAATTTTATTTTTTAAAAATAAGTCAAGACAGTTTAGTGAGCATACATTAGCACATATAAACACTTGTGATGGCCAAATCACATTGTACATGCACATATATCAATAGTAGCAAAGAATATTGCGTGTTGTGTGTGAAAAATATCGCAAGATTGCATATGTGTATTCATGTTATGACGATCTGAGATATGAGAAAATAACTTTAACTCACACACAATCATAACTGTTTGATGGGGACTATTACCTTCGAGGTACATCCTATAACTCCTACATCTCCTAGAAAACACGCTTGCAGTCATATTTAAAACATTTTAATCTTTTTGCTTTTTATTTTCTTTACATATTTTCTTTTAAGCACATCATGCATGGGCATAAAAAGAGAGAAAAGAAATACCCAAGATGTTAAGCATAGACACTGCACTTTTGTTATGCCAAAGCATACATGTGTCATATTATGATTGGCGGGCAACAGTGGTGAGATGGTTATTTATGCCTTTCTCTTAGGATTTTCTAGTCTTACCCGTCAAAAAGAGTGATATGAGTGTTAAGTTTAAGAGATAACTTAATCTTACTCATCATAAACAAGAGCCACAAAACTCACTTGCTTAGTTGTGCATAGAGATGCTAATCTAAGTTACAAAAGATACAAAGTTTAGAAAATTTTGTTTCAATGGTCATCCAAGGTACACAAGTACTAATGTACACAAAACACACACTGTTTTTGTATTTTTTTTTTTTTTCAATTTTTCAATTTTTTTTTAAATTTTAAAAACAAAACAAACAAAACTGAAAGAAAACACACAGAAACATGTTAAAAAAACATGAAAGCATGAAACTAGACTGACTAAAAAAAATGTAAAACACATAAGTAATGCAACAAAAAAAAAAGATAGAAGAAAGTGATAAAATCACTTAGAGTCCTTTTTCTTCCACACCTTGGAAAAATCTTTCCTTTGATTGAATCCTTGAATCGATGGAGAGGGGGAAGAATATAAACCGTTTAAGTTCGAAAGGAACATGAGGGCTTTCAGAAGATCTCCAAGAGGAGCGAGAGAGGATTGAAGCTGATTTTGGTTTCCAGATACTATCATGTCGTTACTCTGTTGAGTGGCTAGCAAACACACAAGTAATGCAACAAACAAAAACAAGAAGATAGAAGAAAGTGATAAAATCACTTAGAGTCCTTTTTCTTCCACACCTTAGAAAAACCTTTCCTTTGATTGAATCCTTGAACCGGCAGAGAGGGGGAAGAATTTAAACCGTTCAAGTTCGAAAGGAACATGAGGGCTTTCAGAAGATCTCCAAGAGGAGCGAGAGAGGATTGAAGCTGATTTTAGCTTCCAGATGCTATCATGTCGTTACTCTGTTGAGTGGCTAGCCACTTGTAGCAATTTGGTCGAGTATGACCGGTAACTCCACAATGATGACAGAGATGCTGCTTCTTTTGTTTAGGCTTTTGAGAGTTAGCCTTCTTAGCCCTATGGTTTTTAGCATCTTTCTTATCTTGCTTAGGGGGTGCTCCTAAAATAGATTTACCTTCATCTAAGTTCTCACTAACTAATTCAGTTTTAACATTAGTGTTCTCAATTTCAGTGTTATTAGCAGGAGAAACAAAAACAGTAGTTCTAGTAGAAGCAATATGAGAGGAAGAAAGACCATACCCTAAACCTGTTCGATCCGAAGCAGATTTCTGATTGCTGAGCATCTCATCAAGCTTTGCACTTGAAGTCCTCACCAGTTGAGATTTGACTTGAAACAGCTCCGCTTCAAGTTTCTTGGTCTTCTCAACCAAAATATTGTTCTCAAACCTCAGTGCACCAATATTTTGATTCACCTCATCAAACTTTGTGGGCAACTCTTCACGATCAAGTTTCACATCACTGAGTTTCTTGGTGGCCAGCCTATACAATTTCTCATGCTTCTCAGAGAGTTTGTAAAGCTTCTCATAGGCTGAATGGATATTATCTTGATCATCCATCTTTTCGAATTTTGACTCCACCAGTTTTTCTTCTTCGTCCACTTCTTCAACAATTCCTTCAGTAGGATTGACTGTGGCAGTGAAGGCATTTAAGATTCCGTCGTCCTTATTGTTGGAATCATCTTCAGGCTCAGTGTCACTCAATGTTGCAGCAAGTGCCTTACTCTTCCCAATGCTCTTAAGATATGTTGGGCATTCATGCTTTATGTGACCGAATCCATGACATCCAAAACACTTTAGTCCTGCAAGAATAGTGTATTGACCGCCTTCCTTAGCATCCTTTTTCTCTTTGTCTTGCACCTTAGATTGGAAAGAACTGGATTGTCTGCGGTCCTTATTGAAGCTCCTCCCATTGGCATTCTTCATAAACTTCTTGAACTGCCTTGTAATGTAAGACTTCATCTTGGAATCTTCATCATCGGAAGACTCATCTATATCACTGCTCTTTGCCTTCAAGGGCATGCTCTTGCCTTTCCTTGACTTGCCAATCCTAGATAACCCTATCTCATAGGTTTGCAAGTTTCCAACCAGCTCAGTCAAAGGAATCTTGTCAATATCCTTTGATTCCTCTATTGCCGTAATCTTGGCATGGAATCTATCGGGTAGAGATCTGAGCACTTTCCTCACAATCTTGGGTTCAGGGATGGTTTCTCCAAGATTGAAGGCTGAGTTTACTATGTCCTTGAGCTTGGCATAGAACTCATCAAACGACTCATTCTCCTCCATCTTAATCTCTTCAAAGCTTGTAGTGAGCCTTTGAAACTTTGAATCTTTGACAGCCTTTGTTCCTTCATAGGTTGTCTAGAGGATGGTCCACGTCTCCTTAACAGTTTCAGTTGAGGATATCTTCTTGAACTCCTCATTGTTGAGCGCACTAAACAACGCATTCAATGCCTTGCTGTTGAAGTTTGCCGCCTTGATCTTGGCTTCATCCCAATCGGCCGACGCTTCCTTTAGCTTAGTCCAGCCAATCTCTACAGCTTGCCACACTTTTTCACCTAAAGACTGCAAAAAAGCTCTCATGTGTACTTTCCAGTATGCGTAGTTAGTCCCATCAAATAAAGGAGGTATAATTAACGACTGTCCTCTATCCATGACAAACAGGAGTCAATGGATCAAATACAGTAAAGATTAAACCCTAATCAGAGTGTGTCTGCTTTAATACCACTTAATAGGCCACAAACTGAATTGACCCCTTATGATAGAAATTAATTAATTAATTAATTAGCCTAGTTATTAATTAATCAATTTATCATGCAAACGCGTGGAAGCACAAACAAATCACCAATAAACTAAACATGTAGTTGAAATTAAATGACACGGTGATTTGTTTACGAATGGGGAAAACCCTTACGGCAAAAACCCCACGGGTGATTTTCAGGTCACCATTCCCAAAACTCCACTATTATCAAATCAAACAGTTTCAAGTAAAGGAATCCCAAATGCCTTACCAACCTACAGTTGAACCCTTACCCCAATACCCAATTGGACTTGATCTGTAGTGACAATTCCCCCTTTTGATGCACGGCTCCCATGTACGTGACTAACCAATGTGCAAATCCCAGTACGCAACTTCAAACACCAACTTAGAAGAAGAGGTTAGCTGCAAAGTTCTTCAGTTCATCCTACACAATGAAGATCAGGAAGATGCTTGGTCACAAAACCCTTTGGTGCAAATACACAGCAACTTCTTCAGAGAAGATAAACTAGGTCAAGAATTTCGTCTTTGATCACAAATTGCTTGAATAGAGTTTACTTAATGCTTGTGCAACTTATGTACTATTTGACGACTCTTAAAATAATCATTTTATATGTCTAGGGCTAGGAGAAAAGAAGGTCCAAAGACATATTCATGGATCCCAAGAAATCAGATCAGAAAATCAGATTTTATAAATCTCGATAGATAGCAGGTGTCGAGCTTTAATAATTTTGCACTTCAGCTTGTTTTTCTTGGACAGACTTGATGATTTCAACACTTAATCTTGAAACCTTGTTTCTTGAAGTATTAAAAACACCTAGAACTACCCAATTATAAGTAGAGTGCGTTTTAACAAAGGATTAGCCAATTTACATAAATAAGTGACATATGCTCTTAACAAGTGAAAACACATATGTCCTAACACTGTATAAAATGAAAGGTTTTCATAGAAACATATACTAATACACAGCTCTAGGAACTTGAATAAATCTTTCGCTTTATGACTAATTATGTATCTTTAATAATTATAAAGAAAGAAGAATAGAATTGATAATTTGAATTGAATCAAAAATATAAAAATATATAATCAAGGGCCATATTGATAGAAGAAAGATTACCTACTGCTGGCCTCCATTTCTATCTCATCTTTGGACTGATTTTGAAGGAATTTGAGTTAGCTAGAGTTTTAGATAATCTCAGGGTTTTGTATCGATGCAACCAAAGAATTGAAAATAATTTTAAATAAGAAACAAAATAAAATACAAAGAATAATTAAGGTTGTTTCTATAAAAAATAAAAAAAAATAAAAAAATAAAAAAGAAAAAAAAATAGAAAATTATGAAGGGTGAGGCCAAGAGCCTTATGGAATTTGTATGGTTAGCTTGGCAAATCAATGACAATGTATCTTGTTTTGAGTTTGTAAATGTCAAATATCAAGTACAAGATCCAAAGTTCAACTCAGGAAAGGGCATTCTTGGAAATTTTGACTAACCCTTAATTGGCTCTTAACTTAGGGTCTGTTTGGATTGAGGAGGGAAGGAGGGAGAATAGAGAGGAGTAGAGTTAGCTGAAAATAGACTAATTTTGGGCAAAATTTACTCTACTCTACTATACTCCCCCTCCTTCCCCCACAATTCAAACGAACCATTAGGCTCACCTAATCGAGACTCGGAAAACATGATTCCTAATCAAGCCTATTAAGTCGGCTAATGACATGTTAATTGTGCCTTTCCTTATCGGACCATGTAACAGCTCACTAAAGTCAATTGAAAGAGGTTAGAGAGTGCTATAGCACACTCTGGTTTATTATTTATTTGTTATTTGTTTGCTGTGGTAATTAATTGTAAATAACTTGGTATTCATAATTGGTTAATGTGCAAAGTTGATTAATTCTACTAAAATCAATCAACAGGTCAAAATTTATTTTTAAGAATAAAAGGAACAGAAGAAAAGATGAATAACAGGAAGAAGTTCCAAGTAGAGTATAATATGCTTTCTCAAAAATAAAAATGTAGAGTAAAATATGGATCATCACAAAGTGCATGCATTGTTATTTGCTTATTTTAGATACTCATTTTACAAATCGTCCCTTTGCTAATCACACTAAATCAATTAGTTTTGGTTTGAAATCCTAAAAATCAACACATATGAATTGTTATTGAAGACCAGATGAGGGTTGTCCTCATCAATCATCATGAAGAAATTTAAAGTAGGCCTCGTAGACACCGTTGTGCAACTTCCGTTTAACCCTACTCTAAGGGGCAAAATCATCATTTTATTAAAGTGAATGCTTAAGTTGGACCACCAGATTATAAGATATAGCTCAATCAAGATTTTACTGTTTGATATGTATTCTTGCAATTGAGGTTGATCACATGTGATTATGATCAATTAGTTACAATTGGTTTTTTTTTTGTTTTTTATTTTTATTTTTGGGAAGTGAAAACCTATTAACTTTTATTTAGCTCAACAAAGAAGGAATTACAAAAAATTGGTATGATGTTGCAGAAGATATTAAAGGAGATGGGTTGCTGTTCACCCAAAATTCCCTATCCATAAGGTAACCTGTATAGCTTGTTGTGCTAAGATGTGTGCTTCTGCATTAGTGTCTCTTCGAACAAATGAAACTTGGGCTTCATGGAAACTTCTCAAGTTCCGCTTTATTGCATCAGTGATGTGTCCCCATAAGGAATAATTGGTGGACTATATAGTGAATTTATAATGATTTTGGAAACTCCCTGCTCTAGGATAATCTTTCTACATCCCAACTCCTGTGTAAATTAATTGTACCCTGCACAGTGCACTTGCTTGCTGCTGCCATTGCTTCAGCTGTAGTTGCATTCATGATTCCAGTCTCACGTTTGCTCATTGCTGCAATAGTTTGTCCCCTCAATGTTTATAGAGACTAAATTTTAACGCTACAATGTTTACAAATTTGTAAACATTGCAGCATTAAAATTTTAACGCTGCAATGTTTACGAATTTAAATTCCCATATATACACAATGTGAGTTCAACTGCATAATATCAAAAACTACTAAATTCAAGCTGCAATGTTTATGACTACTAAATTCAACTGCATAATATCAAAAACCAATAATTACAATTACACAATGTGAATTCTAGTTAGGTCAACTGGTAAATTGTTGTAAAAATAAATTCACTTATGCAAGTTTAAAGAAGAGAGAAGAGAATCAAATACAGAATTTACGTGGTTCGACAATATGCCTACATCTACAGGCAACGACACTTGTTTCAATCATGAATGCAACAACTACTATATTGGTATTTTAGCCTGATGATAAAGAACAATCATCAAAAGCTTTGATCTCCACCTACGTCAAAAATTCAACTGGTATCTTGGCAAATCATAGTTTTGAAATTCTATCATATGACTTCTAAATTCAACTTCTATGCTTCTCTGCAATAAAAGGCTTCAGACAGCTACAAGTTGCTTACTCAATTATTTTTTGTTCATTCAAACTACAGTGATTATTAGGAAATCATATGCAGTAGCAATTCATCTAGTGATATTTCTGTTGGAAGAGGGATCATCTGGTTCCATACCACATGATCATCTAGTTACTAATATCTTGTTACTTGGAAAGGACTACTATTAGTTATATATTCTTTCCATATATAATTGGGATAGTAAATCACACTTGGGAAAATTGGACCTTTTTTCCTTGGGGTATAAATAGAGGGGTCCTAATTGGATGAGGGGGTTAACAATTCTCTCTCTCCAAAACATTTATTGTAGGAACATAAACTAAAGTTTTTCATTCTAGACTTTTCACGCTTAAAGAACATGACTTGCCAACTAATCATACTAGAGTTTTTAATCAATACTTACAGCAATTTCACAACATCAAGAACAAACCCCATTGTATACGGTGTCAAATTTCATTGTCTCCTATTACATCAAATGAGTGTTTAATTTTTCAAACAAAGTGTTGAATAGTAAAGCTTTTGGGTCATGGTCTCAACTACAACTCTCAAGCATGTTGGACTAGGATCACAGTTTCCACAACATATCATTATGAAATGCAGAAAAAATTTGGGGAACACAATGGAAATTTCATCCTAATAATATATTAATACCTAGCCACTTGGTTGGGTCAATGAGGGACCTATTATAATTTAATGATCCTTGAATTTTGTATACAACTAATACTCAATTAAATTTCATCCTAGTAATACATTAATACCCAGCCACTTGGTTGGGTCAATAAGGGACCTATTCCAATCTAATGATCCTTGAATTTTCTATACAATTTATAATCAATGAAATTTCCGTCTAAAATAAGTCAGACTTTTGGTAGGGAAGAAAATTGATGCCTAGCAAAGCAAGCTATAAGGCTAGCCAAATGGACTAGATTCTTATCTTGATTTGTTACAACTTCGATATAAACTACAAAAACAAATTAGGATCATATTGACATTTGCCCTTAGAATAATTGTTAATAAACTATGTTAGAAAAGTTTTAACAAAACTTTTATGGGAAATACAAAAAGCTGTCAAAAACATTAATTGTTTTATCATTTTCCCGTAAAAACATTTTTAAAAATAATTCCTAAACCAATTACCTTAAGGCATTCATTAACATTTCCCAACAAATAATGTAAAAAAGCACTCATCTCTCTCTCTCTCTCCACAGCAACCAAAATCACCACCAACACCCCCCCCCGACACTCAAAACTAGGCACCACCACACAATCAAAACCAACCTCCAACACCACCACCACCACCATAATCAAAACCAACCTCCAGCACCACCACCACCACCACAATCAATACCCATCCATAAATCAATCCCATAGTGAATAAATAAATAAAATAAACTACACTAAGCAATAGTAGCCACCATCCCACAGCCTACTACCACTACTTGAAATCCAACACCACCACCGCCACCACCATCAATAGCCACCACTGCCAAATCCATTACATCAAACCCGAATAATAATAAAATAAAAAAAATAAAAAACACACACACACACACACACAAAAATCAAATCGGAACCACAACCCACTACCACTAACCACAAAAGCACAGCAACCACCACTGCTACCCACACACCACCACTATCATCATTGAAAATATCCACAATCGGATATAAGAGGAGAGGGAGGCAGAGGAGAGAGAGGCTAAGATGAGAAATAGAGGGGTGGACATGAGAGGGAGGTGGAGCTGAGAGAGATGGATGAGAAAGAGAGAAGCTGAGATGGAGAGAAGAGTGATAATAATAGAGGCAGACGGGTTGAAAAGAGAGAGAGAGAGAGAGAGAAGAGTGTGTGTGTGTGTGTGTGTGTGTGTGTGTGTGTGTGTGTGTGAGGAGAGAGAAGATAATAAAATAAAATATTTTAGTTTTACATACTTGCTAAAGTAGTCTTTAAAAAAAAAGATTCATTGTAGCAAGGTTGTATATCTTCTTATGACTGTTTTTGGTAGTTAAGAGGGTAAAATTGCAACTTCATCTAAAGATTTGAACCTTTTTACTAACCCATTCTCTGCAAGCTTTGTAAGAGCATTAGTATTGGTGGTGCTAAAAACATGCAACATCAGTGGAGGTAAAGTTAAAATTTTTAACATAGCTATAGTAAAGTGGTATCAATACTAGTTTACTTTAGCTACAAGGTAAAATTAAAAATCATTATTTTATTACTTCTCTCTCCATCAATTACTGACTTACGTCTCTCTCTCTCTCTCATCTTCTCCTTCTCTCTCACCGGATCTCACTTTTCCATCTCTCTCTCTCTCTCTCTCTCATCTTCTCCTTCTCTCTCAACCGGATTCTCACTTTTCCATCTCTCTCTCTCTCTCTCTCTCTCATCTTCTCCTTCACTCTCTTGGCTCGCTGTCTCACTCAACCAAATAGTCCAAACCTTTAATCTCTTACCACTGCCATCACTTATTGTCACCTCCCCCGTCCATCTACTCATCATCTCACTCAAATGCCCTATTTTCTCTTTATCTCAAGCGGCGGCTTCGTGGATTAATTGGGTTGGAGCTGGCTTGGCTTGGCTTGGCATTGATGCTAATAGCAGATACGTGGGTTGGTTGGTGGCTTGGCTTTGTGGGTCAGTTGCTGTGGTTATGGGTAGGAGTGTAGTAGTTGTTGGTTGTGACAGTGGTGGTGTTATGGCTGGGTTGGGAATGATTTTAGGCAGTGGTTTTTTGTTGATGGGTTTTTATTTTTATTTTGATGAATGGGTTTTGATTTTGAGGTTAATGGATTTTGTTTTTATTTTTTTTAGGTTAATGGGTTTTGTGGTGGATCGTGGCTAGCTTTATAGCAGTGGATCAGTGGTTGAGTTTGTGATGGTGGATTGTGGCTAGTGGCAGATCAGTGGTGGTGGTGCCATGAGTGGGTTAGGTTTGAAGAGAGGGAGAAGATAGAGAGATAGAGATGAAGACAAAGAAAAAATAATAAATAAATGAATAGTGTTTAACTATGATGTGAAAATAAAAGAATTGATGTGGAGTGAGTTGTGAAATGGTAACTTAAAATAGATAAAGTAGCTTTTTTAGTACTAAAAGCTAAAAAATTTAGCTCCATCAATGTGGATGCTCAAAAAGATCTTTTCTAAAAAAGTTGTTTCCAATATGAGGAAGACTGCCAACTACCAAGATACATATATTAGCAAGAAAATCAATGTTTCCTTTTTTTGCTTTATATATATATATATATATATATATAGTAAGATTCAAGTTACACCTAATGTAACTTTAAGCAATATTATACCACTCAATATTTTTTAACTGGATGCGAATTTTGACAAATTCACTGTTAGATTACATTATCCTCATATATTATCTACGCTTGCAAAATTTCAAGGTGATAAAAAATTAATTGTTATATCATCAATCAATTGTTTAAATTCAAGTTTTTGTAGTTTAAAATAATGCATAAAAGATAAGTTTATGAATCGAATAGTAAATAACATCCAATTAACATAAAAATTAGCATGAATATTAAGAACATATAGAGCATGTAATTTAACGGTAAGATTTTTAAAATATAAATTCTATAACAAGTTATTGGGTGGTTGGTGTGCTGTCATGGGCAACTAAAAATAAAACCTATACTCTTAAAAATATATGTAGTGGTGCGAGTAAAGATCGTTCCCACGAAGAGTATCTAGCCTAGTTTTATGCTACGTGAATAAGGATGGGGGGAGGGGGGGTTTGAGTATAACGAAAATAATTTTAAGAAAAAAAACTAAGGAACAATTCAAATTAAAAATATTAAAATCAGTCAAAAGAACAAACCTTGGCCTAAGTCAACATCCACCACACTTGTTAGGTTCTAAAAGTTTAGAACAATTGGCAAATCGTGAACACACAAGAACATACAAACTACAGAAAAAATATTTTATAATCTGCCTGGTAAGACCAATCAAAAAACAAGCTCGATCGATCGAAAGTCGTATCTATAGAATTTTAATTAAGCCTAAATAGTAGTTCAAGCCCATTACGGATTAGGGTTTTAAATCTACTTCTCCCACTATATAAAGGAAATCCTAAGCACGTTTTTATTAGGCTTTTCAGAGAGAGAAGAGTGTGCCTCTTTTGTATCAAGGGTTTTGTACCTAAAAAGCTCTCTCATATTTTCTACCGGTGTTATTACTTGAAGAATCTCAAGATCCGGTGTTGTAGAAGTTGTTGCCTTCTCTAGTCATCAAAGGTGCTGATGATCTAAACCTTTAAGAGTGGTCTTAGAGTCACAAACAGGATAGTTTGTGTTGCTAAACCTTTGAGTGGGATCTCAAAGTCACAAACGTGGGTGCTTGTGTTTTGCAAAGGCCAAAGAAAGAAGTAGTCCATGCACTCGGAGCTATCATGGGGTTGTGGTAGTAAGTTTTCTACTCGAGGTAGCAATAGGATGTTAGTGGTCTAAGTCGCTATTGTACAAACTTCAATTCTTTCATAGTGGTTTTGCTGTTTTACCTTGAGAATAGCTAGGTTAAATACTCCCCAGGTTTTGTTACCGGTTTGGTTTTCCTGGGTCATCATATCTTTGTATTCTTTATATTCCGTACTTTACATTGATATGATTATATAATTGTGTTAACCTAGATCTGGAATTTGGACTAAGTAATCACTTGGTTAATTAACTAGGTTAATCTAGTTGTGTTTTAAGGGGTCTAAAAACTCATTTAACTGATCATCGATGCAAGTAAATATCAATTCACACTTTGAGTATTCATCGTTGGAACTATTTTCCTATTTCTCCTTAGTCGCAGATAATTAGAAAACAAGCGATCTAATTAACCCTAACTACTAAACAACCCAAGACAAGTGCTAAAGGTTTAATCTAGTAGTAGCCTTAAGAATTAGAGAGATCAATGAAACTAAACAACACAAGCACAAGCGGTTGTATTTAATTTAGTCAAGAGTTCTTCCTAAGATCTAATAACTTCTGACATAGCAAATCATTAAATCTTGGTTGTTTAGCAAATTAGAGAGATCAAACAATTATGTATTTGATATCTAATCTAGCAATAGATTGCAACAAATAATAAACTAGTAGGCCTCATAGTAATTAAACGAGACAATCATAAAAATAGGCACAGAAGAACATCTGATATTCAAAGCATAAATTGAACAATAAAAACAAATTAGATCTCACAGTTTTATTGATTCTGAGGCTTTAGTTTCCTTCAACCAAGTATAAAAGTTTAGCCAAGCAGGCGTGTGTCTAGTCTAATTTCTCCTCCCCCTTTTTACACATTAATTCCCCTTTTCCCAAGCCTACAAAATCTCCTAAAAGTATTCTAAATAATAATACCCAAATCTAAATAATTAAGGAAAAATATTAAAAATAAAACAAAGTCCTAATATAACTAGGAAAGTGGTGTTTTCCAGCTGAAATTTTTGTGCACCAGATCTGGAAACTTCTGAAAATAAACCACATCAGGTATTAGGATTTCAAGCAAAGGAACATTCCAAAACATTAGTAGTGCAAGTGCAGCAACTTCAAGCCCGATTTAGACTTTGATGCATCTAGTATCTCTCAAAAATCAAAACATGAAAGTTGTAGAACTTTATATTGGCGTTCCATAGCATCTTGAATCATCTCAATCAGAATTTGATGAGAGAGTTATGCCCAGATTACAAAGCAATGTCGAAACTGTCCAAAATCGGCCAATTAGCTACGTTTTGTACTTAATGCCTCCATTTGCATCCTAAATCAAAATATAAGAATAATGAGTACATTTAGGCACCAAATAAGTATAAAAGACTAAACATTAAGGGAGAAAAATAAGACAATTTGCATTCTCTTCAGTGGTGTAACATTGCTTAGAGTTACACCAAGTGTAACTTGAACTCAACCTATATAGGAAGAAGATGGCAAGATAGAATGTAAACAAGGAAAAGCCATTAGGACAGTCTTTTGTTGATGAGGAAGAAGACAATAGAAGTCAAAAATGTCATAAACCTCCATCACCATCAGGTAGCGATATGATGAATCCATATCAATAGGAACCCAAAGATCCTTTTTAGCTAGAACCTGAAATAGATTATGAACTCAAGGTTATCAGGAAAGAATTCACCCCTGATATGGATGCCCTAGGCAAGGAGTTTGAGTCAGAAGAAAACAGACTCAAAATAAAAAAAAAAAAAGAACAAATATATTGCAAACAACAAGCCTTCTTACATCAGTTAGCTCATTAATATGCACAACAATCACAGTAATGTCATCTGTACGAGTTTCATACTGTAGCCAAAGTCTATAAGATTCAGCAACAATCGCGGCACAAGCATCTCGGGGATCTTTATATTTAGCAACCTGGAAACATAAGTAATATAACACTGAGATCACACTAAAGAAAGAAACTATTTTAAAAATTGCAACTGCTAAAATGCGGGGGGGGGGGGAGAAGAACAAAGGCACTCCCAAATTGATGGTCAACAATGACACTAAAGAAAGAAACTATTTTAAAAATTGCAACTGCTAAAATGCATTACACAACGTCATAAGATTGAAATCAGATAGGTAGAACATCTGATCAATGTTATTCCCCAACAACTGATCTATTACAAAGAATCCATATTTCAGATGCTAATTTTGATGAAGGGTAAGTGATCTCACTGATGAGGAACTAAATTCAAAATTAAAGAAAGTTATTATTTTCTTCCATGAGAATAAGATCTTAAAGTTTAACGTATAATTGTGATAGAAATTCTTTAAAGGAGCTAAAGATCTTTCTAAACCTTTGTGTCACCTTCATAGATGTCAATATTTTGCAGTCCATCATTTCAACTTAAAAAGATTTAAAAAATATGGAATCTTCTTTAGTGTCAAAATATATATTTTTTTCTATAGAGAAACTGTTTATGAGCAATTTGACAAAGATTTTTCTAGAAATTGAATAATTACTGAATCATACAAAAAGGAATTATGTTAACCCACTTCCATGTATGGCACATAATTCCAAGATCCTACCTATATAAATCAAATTGTAACAAATGCTTCTTTTCTAATGCTCATCGTGTTCTTCCCAACTCATGACTGAAGTTTATCAACCATATTCGTGTCACTTCTGCACTTCTCAAACATCTCCAATCGGTAAAAGTCCTAAATGAAAAATTATGCAACCCACATCTAAATTTGAGTCTGTCTATACAGGCTATGTCTATATGTAGAGAATCATTATATCACTACTATAGAAACTACATAGAAAATAAAAGTAGCACGACCCATAATCAATCAAGCACAAGCACATATTGCTCAAAGAACATACATTTGAACTGCTACGGACAAAGAGCAGGGTACCTTACCATGTCAACCACGGTTTGGCTAGATAGAAACTCAAACACCCCATCGCTTGCAAGCACAAAGAAAGGATGCTCCGGCGTGAGCTCCAAAACAACAATTTCAGGGGTAGCTACAACCCCAATTGACTCAGCAATCGAATCACCAATACTCCTTGTAAAAGCTGTGCCTGGATACATCCCATTGGGCACCCATAATCTCGGCGGATCACCATCATCGCCTTCCTCAGTTCCCCAACACTGCACATCTGGGTTCTTTAACCCCTCAATCTGATCCAATGTAAGTACTCTAGCTCCGCAAAGCTTAACTCTTTCGAGCTCATCAGCCCGAAATGGGGTCTGATCAATCGAAAGGTCCACTGCCACTACATCTTTCCCTCTCTGCTCTGCTATAACCGCCCTTGAATCACCTGAATTTGCTACATATATAGTCCTACCACGAACCAATACAGTGATTGCAGTGGTTCCACTCATACTATCATCCAAACTATCAGCACGTAACTGCGAATTGGTCGTTAAATAGGCACCGTGACAAGCCTCAACCGCATCCGCATGAAACCTATTATTCCTAAGCAAATTCTCACACAACTTTCGTTTCACAAACTGAGAACACTGTGCTCCAAATTCACCATGACCATCAAAAACCCCAAAGAAATGGTCATCTGGGTTTGTACCAAATGGGGTGTGAATAGCAAAACTATCCTGATTAGCCTTATCTAGAGCATCAGGGTAATACCCTCTTTGAGACAGGAACGAGTACCGTAATTCATAGTTTCCAGAGGGAATTTTCACGGTTCTTGAACCATCTGGTGGTAGAAACTGAGAGGAAACCCTCGAGAGCCTTGTAACTCCAAACTCTGAGTCCCTGGTGACGCTCAATTGGTTCAATTGGTCTCTAATTTCGGCTTCTTGACCGTCCGTTGATGAGGTTGGAGAAAACACACCGATCTCAGCCGTTGTGTTCGCATTTTGCTGTGTCCCTTTGATTCTCGGAGTTGTAACCTCCCCAATACAAACCCTCGAATAAACGCAACCCATCACTCAAAATCAAATTTTGAGTCTGACCCAGATGCCAGAATTGCCACAACATTCATGGGGTTCAGGAAAAAAAAAAAAAAAAAAAAAAAGCTTGAAAGTTTCAACGGGTCGTTGATACTGTGAAAGCCAATATACCAATGAAACTCGATCACTTTTACCGCTCACAGTCACTGGTTTCTCACTCAAAAACTGAGAGAGGATTGAGATTTGAAAGATTGGATTTTGTAAGAACAAATTTGAAAACCCAGTACGCTCTTTATCTACATCTACTACTACAGGAGGAACCGTTACAAAGAAGATAAAATAACTTATTTCTTTATTAAAAAGAAATTTTGGGAAGTGTTTTTTTTTTTTTTTGAGAAACCAAAATTGGGAAGTTAATAATAAGATAGTAGTAGTAGTTGAATTATAATTATAATAATAATACTAAATAAATAAAGAATTAGTATAAGTATTATTGATTGATTATATAAATAAATATATAAAAATGGACTGTTGGAGACAGTGAGTGACTGATGAGTGAGTACTGAGTAGTTTTGCAAAAATTTGGAGACTTGTGAATGTTATTATTGAAAAGTCAATAAATAAATATAAAAATGAAAGAAGAAGGATTTGCTGCAAACATGTTTGTAGGAGTTGCTACAAATAAGATGAGATGGCAACTTATGAAGCTAACATGTATCCTAGGCCATGTGCATGTCACATGACCAGCCCAATTCACTTAACCACAGTTAAAACTTAAACTACCAACCTCTCTCTCTCTCTCTCTTCTCTCTCTACCAACCCAACCCAAGTAAAATGAAACCTCTATCATCTCTCTCTTCGCTGGCCTAGCTCCCCTTTCTGTCTCTCAGGCCACCACTGTTCATCACCGCCACCGTCCCTTGGTGGTTGGTCAACTATTCTCACTTAACCAAAACACTCATTTCTTCCTCCATTTAGTCTTACTCTTTTACCCAAAAAAAAAAAAAAAATTGGTGTGATTGACCCATGGTTTAATTGGGTGGATATAGTTGTAAATATAACATTTGATTTGCTTCAAATTTCTTGTGTAGAATTGTCAAGGTCAAAAGAAAAGAATTATTTTGGGAAGTTCGGCTTCAAATGGGAACTGAAATTGAATTCAAAAAATTAAAAATCCAAACCCAGATCTACTCATTGAGCAGTTTAACCAAATCTAAAAAAATTCCTTTTTACCAAAAACCCAAAATTCCTTAAACCCATCATCTTGAGCAACTCAGGCAAAAGATCAAAAGCACAACAGAGAGTGGGTTCCTTTCTTCCAAGCTTAATTCCATGTCCATATTCACATGATTCTTTTGGGGAATTAAAGGAGGAAAATTCTGGGTTGAAGAAACAAAAGAAGAAGAAGAAAAATAAAAACAAGAAGAAGAAGAAGAAAACCCAAATTTGGATCCTAAACCTAGCAACCCATTAACATGTTTGGCGTTCTTATCAAACTCAGAGGATAACATACTTGAGTTATTTAGCTTTGCTTCGTTCTAAATCTCTAAGTCATGTGGCTTTGCAAATTAAAAAAAAAAAAATGGTCTTGTTGTTTTTTTTCGTAATTTTTGAGGATGTAAGCATAGCTGACCGGTGGTGGAAAGACTCTGAGAGATAAAGGAGTGTTGGATGATAAAGTGAAAGATGATAGGGTTTTTGTTTTACTGAGTTGGTAGAGAGAGGCTCTGGTTTAAATTGTAACTGTGTTTAAGAGTAATTTGGCTAGTCATGTGGCATACACATGTTAGCTTCATAAGTTGCCATCTCATCTTGTTTGTAGCAACTCCTACAAACATGTTTGCAGCAAATCCTTCCTTAAAATGAAAAGAACCAGACTGAGTTGCAGAGAGAGAGAGAGAGAGAGAAAGGTGTTTCCTTGTTGAATTATATACAGTGGGAAGTGGAAGTACACCTAGGAGTCAGGTTGTGCGTAAATAAGGACAGTGTAGTGAGGCAAGCGTGTAAGTAAAAGAAAGAAGAGAGAGAGAGAGAGAGAGAGAGAGAGAGAGAGAATTTGGAATGAATGTGTGTGAGAGAAAAAGGAAGAAGCAATAATAATGTATGTGTGGATTTAGGTCGGGGGCTCTCTTCACTCAGATCTGTTTGAATCTATTTATTTTGTTAAAACTGAAATTTTTTTACTAAAAATATTGTACATAAAGATAAAAGTTAATTGAAATAGTACAATAAAACTTATAAATAGTACTAATATACAATGAAATCTACGAATAATAATAAAAATAAATTAAATAATAAAATAAGGTGTGTTTTTAATTTTTGCCGAACAACACCCTCAGTCTTAGCTTTTGTGGCCACTTTGTCTTTGACTACACCACCTACACCTACCTCATGCCTTCTCTCACTCACGCGCTCCATCTCCATCCTATTCCTACATCCTAGAACTTCAAATTTGGACGACACCTATTCTTAAATTTAACTCAATTCATTGTAGTTTGGAGTAATCCAAATTTATTCTGTGATTTTTATTTTTTGTATGTTTGAGAATGAATGATAGTCACAGGACAGAGCCAGAAATTTGTGTTAGAGACTGTTTTACTATTAGCTATGTAAGGTAATTTCAACCTCTGATTCTGCTATTTAGATGCAGAGATTTTTTTTTTTTTTTTTGGGGTGGGTAAGAAAAAAATTATTTTGTTTAGAAATTTTTGAAGAATGGGGTTATTTATTTTGGATAAAATTAATTAATTGAACTTAATTTTTTTTTAGTTTTACTGGTAATTTTTTTTTTTTTTTTTTTTGCTTCTATATTTTGTTTTAGATTTTAAATCTATAAATTTTTTATGGTCACTAAAATGAGGAAAATGCTAGAGTTACAAGTTTTTTATAAATTACTGATGTGATATATGGTTACTGGTAAGTAAAAAAATGATGTGAGTGATATACCTATATACGAACTAATAAAAATTTTCTACCAAAACAGTTCGTATAAATGTTATAAAAAGTTTGTAAGTATAACATTACTCTTAAAATGTTATAAAAAAAAGTTTCGTCCCTGTAGTCACCTAAATTGTATTCTTTCCATTTGAAATGAAACCACTCTACCAAATAGAGGCAGCTCTACAGCTAGCTAGGGTTCAAATGAACCCCCTAACTTGGGCCCTAAAAAAAATTTATATATAGATTTTTTTTTTTTTTGATAGCCTAAAATAAAATTTTGAACACCCTAGGTATAAATTTTGTTTAAACCCAATTGAAACAATCTTGAAAATGCTCAATTTAGTTCTACTTTAACAATATTTTCACAATAATTTTACAATAAAGATTAAGTGGCAAGTTGTAATTGGTTTTTATCTAGACCATCAATTGACATCATTTTTTTACACACCTTTAAGTACAAGTCATTTAGATTTTGTTGTGAAAATATTGTGTTAGTAACACTACTCTTAAAATTGCTCATTCATTTTTAAATAAATAAATAAATACCTTCTCTTCAAACTCTGGCTTACTTTACTGTTGATGGCTAAATGAAATGATTTTTCCTTGTACTTTTCTTCTTCATCAACAAAAAAATTACACAACTTTTAGCAACAACCAAAAAAAAAAAAAAAAAACCACCTCTACAACAAACCGTTTTGTATCTATATCTATGATTCTTTTCTCATTCTCTTTATCTCTTTTTCTCCCTTCTATGTTTTCTTTTTATTTAATCAAGTAGTTTGATAAGTACTCTATAGATTTCCAAGTCAAAGAAATCTTTTAGTGCTTATTCCAATTTCAAGAGAATGACCACGTATATGATTAAAAATTCATATACTTCAACAGCAAAAACTTATATCAAGTACTATTTTTTTTCTTAGTTTCACATTTACTCGCAAATCTAATCCTATGTGTTAGGTTCTAAAAGTTTAGGAATTTATGTATTTAGAACTCTAATTTGTAATATTGGCAAACCATAATCAAAACAATATGTTTAGTCTTGTTTAAGCTTGCTCAAAGTTGATTAATTATTGTAAAGTTGGAATCAAGAGACTGTAGATGCATTGAGGCATTTTGGTCTGGCTCGATCAATCGAAGAATAAACTCGATCGATCGAAAGTCGACCAGATTGCGTTTTCTGCAGTTTTTCCAACTCAGCCCTAACTCATTAAACGTTTTGGGTTTTATGTTTTTGCCCTAGGTATACAAGGCAAAACCCTAACCACGTTTTGAGAGTTGCTCCAGTTGTATTGTTGCTCATACATTGCTATTTTGTGTAAATCTCTTGTGAGATCTAGAGAAGCTTTCCTTTACACAAAGCTTAGGGTTTTCAAGATAGAGATTACTTCAACATCTTGATGATCAACTAGGTTGCTACCATTGAAGTTTAAAGAATATCAAGCGTGGGTGCTTGTAGCTGATTGGAGAATTCAAGAAAGAAGGAGTCCGTGGATTTGAAGCTTGCACGGGGTCATGTCAGTAAATTCTACTGGTAGGTAGTATTAGGAAGTCGAGCGGGGAGCTTATAAGTCTTTTTGTATGAACTT
This sequence comes from Quercus suber, assembly GCF_002906115.3. Taxonomy (NCBI): domain Eukaryota; kingdom Viridiplantae; phylum Streptophyta; class Magnoliopsida; order Fagales; family Fagaceae; genus Quercus; species Quercus suber. The sequence continues at coordinate 377,767 of NW_027069694.1, read as the reverse complement.
CGATTCTTTCATAGTGAATTCAGTTTTGCGTTGAGGATCGGTGGGTAAAATCCTCCCCAGGTTTTTTACTGGTTTTGTTTTTCTAGGTGATCATATCTTGTGTTATTTATTATTCCACTGCTATATATTTTTGATATGATTGTTTGATTGTTTTAACCTAGAATTGCTTAATTTGACTAAGTAACAACTTGGCTAATTAACTAGGCTACTCAATCTGGTTGTGTGTTAAGGGGTCTAAAACCCTTCAAGTGGTATCAGAGCCGGTAGCTCTTTTGTTTGAGATTTTTGATCTCTGAGTTGATCCTTAACCCCTGTTGTCATGGATTCTTGGAAAATCTTTGTGCTTATTTGTCAACTTGTCTACTTGCTGTCTTTGCCTTTTGTTGTTTTTGTTAAATCTTTCCTTAAGTATCTTGGCATAATCACATGTGATAAGAATTATGTATGTTATACTGCTTTAACCGCCTTAAAGGCACGTGATTCTTGTCTTTGGTATTTGGATA